>NW_025927403.1:0-83614 GCF_016906955.1 Phacochoerus africanus
GAATCAAATTTAAACATAGAGCATACCCTGTCACACACTCTTGTTCAAGAAGATATTAATTTAAGAACTTGGAATATGGCTGAGATTTTATGATTATGCCTTGAGATTCCAGAATATGGCCAAAAGTATTAAATGGAAGTAATCTCCTATGTAGTGAATTCTATTCAAAGCATTTGTTCAATTTGTTGAAAATTACAACTCATACTCTGAAACTAATAGCTACTGCTGTAACTGAATACACCATGACACAATTTGTGATTCAGGAGTGATTTTTGTCTTTTTAGGCCCATGCCACAGCATACAGAGGTTCCCAGGCTAGGGTTCTAATCAGAGCTGCAGATGCTGGCCTCTACCACAGCCACAGCAATGTGGAATCTGATCCATGTCTGCAACCTACACCACAGCTCACAGCAACACCAGATCCTTAACTCACTCAGCAAGGCCAGGGATTGAACCCATAGCCTCATGGATACCAGTCAGGTTCATTATCAACTGAGGCATAATGGGAACTCCAGCAGTAATTTTTTAGTTCACCCCTGATAGAACCTAGTAAATTAAATTTTTGTATACATTCTGGCAGAATCTCTCCTGCTGATCTGATTTATTTGAGTCATAGACTATCATGTTTTAGTAATATAATATTTTATAAAAATTGGCCATTTTCTACATTGTCAGTATTCTTTAACTTTGAAAATAAAGTTTTATCAAATTAAAATCAGGTGTCTAGCATTGGGAACTATGTCTAGTCACTCATGAGGAGCATGATTATGTGAGAAAAAAAGAATGTATACATTATGTGTAACTGGGTCACATGCTCTACAGCAGAAAATTGACAAACATGTAAACTGGATATCATGGAAAAATAAAAAATCATTGTATATTTATATAAAAATTTACCATATGGGATATCTGTTTCCGAATGTTATGACATCTTAATCATTTTTTTATGACATTGATTATTTCTTTATTTCTTAGACTGTAAATGAAAGGATTTACTAAGGGAATAACTAGAGTATAAAAATAGCAAGGGGTAAATCTTTGTCTTCTTCGTTAACTGAATTTGGTTGAATGTACATGAAGAGAGAGATCCATAGAATATTGAGACAGAGAGAAAGTGGGATGCACAAGTGATAAGGCTTTGCCTCTTCCCTTGTTGGATTTCATTGTGAAAATTGTGAAGAGGATGAAAAGGTAAGAGATTATTACTATTGTAATAGTCAGGTTTGAATTGACCCAGAAAAGATAAATATCAATTCATTGAGATAAGGGTCAACACAGGAGAGTCTGTATAATGGAAGAATATCACAAAAGAAGTGGTTGATTTGATGAGACCTACAGAAAGTTAACCTAAACAGAAATCCGACATGAATCATGGAGTGCAGGTTACCAGCTATGAAGGCTCCTGTGGTCATCTTAATACAGAGTTTCTTTGACATCAAGGTGTGGTATAGCAGTGGGTTGCAGATGGCCACATAGCAATCACAGGCCATTGCTGCCAAGAGAAAACAGTCTGCAGTTTCAGCTAGGCAGAGGAAATACCACTGTGCCATGCATTCGTAGAGGGAAATGATTCTATTCTTAGAGAAGAAATTCTCTAGCATCTTTGGGGTAATGGCACAGGAACAACAGGAATCCATCAGAGCGAGGTTGCCCAGAAAGATGTACATTGGGGTGTGAAGACGATGCTCTGTACATATCAATGCCACCAGACCAAGATTTCCCACCATGGTGATGATAAGATTGCAAGGAACACGAGAAAACAGAATGGTCCTCAGCTCTGGGAGATCTGTAAATCCTGTGAGCACAAACTCTATTGTCAAGGATTGGTTATCCCCAGTCATCCCTACATTCATTGTCTGTTGAGACAGGAATTATGGTTATACAAGATAGACAGGGAGGTTGTGCTTGGTGGATACAAACTGTTACACTTGGGATGTATGGGAACGGGGCCCTATTTTATATCACGGGAAACTTTATAACTGGGTCACCATATTGTACAATAGAATTTGTAGAAATATTGTAAAGCACCTATAATTTAAAACATAATTGTAATTTGAGTATATGTAACTTTCCTTTTAAAATTTTCTTTTTACACCAAGGAATGAGCTTCTTCTTCAAGCTTCTCCTACTGTCTTGTGATACAAACACACAAACTTCTAGGGGCATTTGTTAGCCTAACATGTCAGTTCCTATGACTTCAACACTGAAACTCAAAATTCGCAAGATTGTTTTGATAATTACAGGAGCGGTGCTCAGAGTTACAAAGGTTTGTTTTTATGAATTTATGCAACTAAAGTGTAAAATCTAGTTGAATGATTTTTCGTTCACTGTGCCTATCCAATTTCAGTTTTATTTTTATTAGAGATCCTTGAATGGCATGTAAAATCACTTTTCTATAGTATAACTTTGCATTGAGCAAAAATATTTCCATATACTCCCCCGTGGGGGAAATATTTTAAAATCCCTTCAATAGATATGTTTAAATAATTTTTAAGAAATTTTGAAAGGTTATTAAGGACTTGAGAGTAATGCTGAGTGTTGAAGAAAGTCAACTCACGAGCTAAGGAGTAAAAATATGCATTGATGCTCACCTCTTTAATCCCTCTCCTAGTGTCATACCCATTTCCAGAAACAGTGACTCTGCACATGCCACTATTCCTATTGAATTTTGCCCAGATATATACACTTTTCTTCCTTTATCTAAAGCATAAGTTATATATAATGATACTTAATAATGGTAACTAAATGCTTCTCGCCATACTAATTTCCACATTCTAGACTCTCCAGCACGTCTCATATATCAACTATAAACTATGACGGTTTATGTCTAATCTGCATTGCATTTTGTGCATATGTGCACACATTTTCCTTACTCTGTAGTAGACAGTTTGAGTTTAGCTGTAACGTTTCTTCTTATAACAGCTGTACAGTGCTTTGGGAATAAAGCAGTATTGATTCCAGTCCCACTTCCATCTCAGTGACATGAGATGTGAACTTGTGTTCAGGGTCCTGCCAGTGATCCTTAATGACTTCTTTGGTGGTCCTTCCAGGGATCTTAAGTGACCACTTCCACAAAATGAGTGTTAAGTTTGAAGGAGATTCTGCAAAGATAATTATTCGATACCTATCATTTAAAAAATGTAATGCTAATACACAAAGTCTGTTAAAACATATTATTCAATGAGAAAAGTACAAATGTTCAGATTAAAAAAATAAAGTAAAGATTATTTATCCAAGAGGCGTACAAATGGCCAAGAGACACATTGAAAATGTTCAGTACCGTTGATCCTTAGAGAAATGCAAACCAAAACCATGAGGTATCACCTCACATGTGTCAGAATGCCTATCATCAAGAAGACAAGTATTGCCTAGAATGTGGAGCATACAGAATGTAGCAAAAACCCTTTTGGGAATAGAAATTGCTTCAGTCAATTATGGATGCCAATATTGATTTGCCTCAAATAATTAAAAATAGAGCTGCCATGCGATCCTGCAATTCTACTTCTGTGCATATAATAAAAGGAAATGAAAACAAATTATCCAAGAGAGAGATGCATTCCTGTAATAGCAGCATTATGTATGGTACCCAAGACATAGAAATACCAATGTGCTACCAAAGACTGAATGGATAAAAGTGGAAGGACATTCAGCCTTGAGAAAGAAGGGTATCCTATTTGCAATAGCATGGGGATATCATGCTGGGATAAGTCAGAGGAAGACAAAAACTGTGTATCTGAACAAGCCAAACTCATAAAATAGGTTAAATAGTGGTTGCCAGGTCCTCTGGGTTTGGGTAAATAGGAGAGATAGTGTTTATGAGCACAAGCTTGAATCTAATAGATAAATAAGTCCGTAAGATCTAGTGAACGCTATGGTGAATATATTAGCATAATCATCAAAACTGTTCAGAGTCTAGATCTCAGTTATTGCCACCACCGGGATGAAATGGCAATTACATGACTTGATGGAGTGCTAAGTAATGCTGCAACTGGCAATCATATAATTATTTAACATTGTATCAAATCAACATGTTATAAACTTTAAAGTTATGCAATGTTATATGTCAAGTATATATCAGTAAAGTGTGTATCATAAAAATTTAGGTATATCTTACATGAGTTGACTGATTAGTATATTTACATTTCTAAGAAAATTTTCTGAATATAACACAGTAGATCAAAACTAATAATAAATTTAAGGTTACCTTTATGCTAAATTTTTCTAACATTTAGGAAAAGAGAAAACCCTTTAAATCTTAGTACATTTTTGAAAAGAAGTTGTAATTTTCTTTAAGTGGTTATCTTCTATCATTATTTAGTGATCTGCTAGGAATATTTGGTGATTTGTCTCATCATAGGAATTCTAATATTGAATATGTTTTATTTTTCCATAACCAAATTTCAAAATAAACACCTTGGCTGCAACTTTTATTTATTAGTTTGTTTTGAAATATAAAATGTTAACCACTTAATTATTCCCGAAATATCCAGCACAGTTACTTTGTGTCCTTACCTGTGTATTTAAGTCTGACTTTTAATCAGAGAAGGTCAGAGTGCTTTGCAGTTTGAATCTCCTTCTAGTTTTTATATAGTGCTCAGTTTTGAGTAGAGGTAGAGAGATAACTGAGTAGTTGAAATCTCACAACAGCAAAATACTTTAGATAAATAATATTAATAATGCTATGCTATATTAAAATAAAAAATTGGAATATTTCCCTTACCTGGATTTCACTGAAAAAAATTTTGTGACACCTCATGATTGCTTTGTGGTGTTGCATCTCAAAGAATTTCAGAATATAAACCTTGGTCTCAAAAACATTTGGGATTAAAAGAATAAAAGTATGTTCAAATACAAATAGGTTACTGTTGATAATTATGTTCTTTACAGTGAGAAGTTAAAATTTTCCATCAAATCCCAAGGGATATCGCTGCACTGACATCAGTATGTTTCTGTGGGGAGATTCAGTTGCCAATACCTATCAGGAAGCCCTGTGAGACAATGAGGTCAAAATAATTACCTTTGTTAGAGTCAGTAAATAAATCATTTTATGATCCATTGATAACTATATAACTGACTTAATTTTAATATTTTGTTTATTATTTGTCAAATGTGCCATATGAGCAGAAAAGAACCTCATATTGGCTTGACTTTTTTATTAGGGTAAGTGATATGGTTTATGAAAAGTGATTAGAAATTTGTGAGGAGACTAGAAGATGTTGTATGTTTATCACAGGGCCATCTGAGCGTTGATTTGCACTGATGTTCACAAAATGCCATTGGAAACTCTGATATTATTCCTTACTCCCATAACATGAATTACCTAGATGGTTTTCCTTCCTATTCAGTATTCCTCAACAGCCTTTATTTTTTTCACTCAGTTTTTCTCCACTTATGCCACTAATTACTGTTGAGGATACTACAAATTTATTTGTTAGTACATTTATAGTAGTTGCTGTCTTCCCTTCTCCCACCATTAACATATAGGCTCAAAAGAGAGAATATTTCTGTTATGTTCATCCTTGTATTTATAACACCTGATAATAGGTAGCAATTTACAGTAGTCAAGAAATATTCATTATACAAAAGAAAATAATTACACCCCCTGCTCAAAAATTTGAAATGCACTTTCATTAGTTTTCAAAGAAATTCATTTTTGATTATGGTATTTAAGATGCTCCACAGTCTGTGTGTATGTGACATACAACCTTGATTTCTTCTTCTTCTCCAGGACATGACCCTTTGCCATGTTCATTCCATCACTATTCCTTTGTGCATACGCTCCATTAATTTACTCAAAAAGTTTCCTTCAACTAAAACACCATTTTCAGCCTCTCTTTTCATCCCAAACTACTCATTCTTGATTGTAAATCGGATCCCCATGAGGACATTCCTAGGTCCTTTACTTTTTTAACTTTAATTTTATTGGAGTATAGCTTATTTACAGTGTTGTATTAGTTTCAGGTGTATAGCAAATGAATCAGCCATACACATAAATAAATCCATTCTTTTTTCCCATACGGGTTATTACAAACTATTAAATAGATTTCCCTCTGCTATTCAGTAGTTTTTCATTAATCATCTATTTTATACATTCATGTTTATATATTATTCCTACCTTCCCAATTCTTCCCTTCCCTCAATGGTTTCACCTGTGGTAACCATAAGATTGTCTGCAAATAATATTTTATTACTTCCTTTCAGCTTTGGATACCTTTATTACTTTTTGTTGTATAATTGCTATGGCTAGGACTTCTTTCTTTTTTTTTGTCTTTTCTAGGGCTGCACCCTTGGCATATGGAGGTTCCCAGTCTAAGCGTCCAATCAGAGCTATAGCTGCTGGCCTGTGCCAGAGTCACAGCAATGCAGCATCCGAGCTATGTCTGTGATCTACACCACAGTTCATGGCAACGCTGGATCCTTAACCCACTGAGCAAGGCCAGGGGTTGATCCCACAACCTCATGGTTCCTAGTTGGATTCGTTAACCACTGAGCCATGGCGGGAACTCCCTGGCTAGAACTTCTAATGCCTTGTTCAATAAAAGTGGCGAGGATTGGTAATCTTGTCTTTATCCTGATTTAGAGGAAAAACTTTCAGTTGTTTACTGTTCAGTATCATGTTAGCGGTGGGCTTGTCATATTTTATCTTTATTATGATGAAGTGTATTCCCTTGGTATGAAGTTTTTAAAAGTTTTTATAATAAATTGATATTGAAATTTGTTAATTTTTTTTTACAGGTCCATTGAGGTGATTATTTGATTTTTATCTCATTATTTTTAATGATGTTTACTGCACTGATTAAATTGTGGAGGTGAAACCATCTTTGTATCCTTGGAGTAAATCCCACTTGCTAATTGTATATGGTCCTTATATTGTACTATTGAATTCAATTTGCTAATATATGTTGAGGATTTTTGCATCTTTGCTCGTCAGGGATATTAGCCTTTCGTTGTCTTTCCTTTACTGGTCGTTGTCTGGTTTTGATATCAGAGAGATGCTGGACTTGTAAAATGTGTTTGGAAATGTTCCGTCCCCTTTTATATTTGAAAGTGTTTGATACACACAATGGAATATTACTCAGCCATTAAAAGGAATGAAATACTGGCAGTTTTAGCAACATGGATGGACCTAGAAATTATCATGCTAAGTGAAGTCAGTCAGACAATGAGACACTGACATCAAATGCTTTCACTGATATGTGGAATCTGAAAAAAGGACAGAATGAACTTCTTTGCAGAACAAATACTGACTCGCAGAATTTGAAATCATATGGTTTCCAAAAGAGACAGTTTGGGGGCTGGGGGAATGTGCTGGGGGTGTGGGATGGAAATCCTATAAAATTGGGTTTTGGTGATCATTGTACAACTATAAATGTAACAAATTCATTGAGTAATAAAAAAATGAAAAAGTAAATAAAAAATAAAAACTAGCAACCTTGAAAAAAAGTGTTTGAAAGAGATTAGTAATTTTTTATAGTATTATGCTTATTTTACTTTTGTATTGAAGTAGAGTTGATACAGTATTATATAAGTTTCATGTATACAGCATAATGACTAAGTATTTTTACAGGTTAAAATCCACTGAAATTTATTACAAGATAATGTTTGTCATGACAAAATGAAATAATGCCATTTGCAGTAACATGGATGGACCTAGGGTTTATCATAACAAGTGGTGCAAGTTAGACAGAAAAAGACAAATATATGATATCACTTATATGTGGATTCTTAAAAAATGGTGGAAATTAACATATTAAGAAAACAGAAACAGACTCACGGACACAGAAAGCAAACTTAGGGTTACCAAAGGTGAAAGTTAGAGGGAAGGGTTAATTTAGGAATTTGGGAGTGACATATACACATTACTATATACAAAATAGAAAAATAAGTGCCTAATATTTATTACAGGGAACCTTAATCAATGATTTGTAATAGCCTATATGGAAAAAAGAATATTATGTGTGTATATATACATATATACATACATGTATACATACAAGAATTTTATGTTTGTATATACATATATATTTTGGATATTATATATTTTAGATGTTAGATTAGATATTATATATATATTCATAATATGTATTCACAAACACACATACAACTGATTTTATATCACTTTGCTCTACCCATGAAACTCAGACAGCATTGGAAATCAACTATATTTCTTTTTTATTATTATTTTTTATTACACTTTCTTTTCTTTTTTTTTCCCACTGTACAGCCTGGGGACCCAGTTACATATACATGTATACATAATTTTTTCTTCTATTGTCGTGTTGCATTGTAAGTATCTAGATGTAGTTCTCAGTGCTATACAGCAAGATCTCATTGTTAGTACATTTCGATTAAATTAAGATAATGGCTACATGGCCTGCATTATTCAGCATGTCTTTATTGCTTATCGGTTTCATACATAGGAGTTGGTATCTCTAAGATGTACACCCCTAATTTGCCCCCTCACCTCTTCTCTCTCCATTTTAGTAACCAGTGGTTTGCTTTCCATATCTGTGAGGGTGTTTCTATTTTGCATATACCTTTGTTGGTAGTGTTTTTTATATTCTGCATGTAAGTAATACCACATACTATTTGTCTTTCTATTTCTGACATATTTCACTAAACAAAATGTTCTCCAAGCCTATCCACACTGCTTTAAATTGTAGAATCTCATACTTTTTTTTATTGTTGAGGAATGTTCCATTGTGTGCATGTGGGTTTGTGTGAGCATATACATACTGCTTTTTTCGCAATTAGTCTGTAGAATGTGGCACATGGGTTGCTTCCCTATCTTGGCAATTGGAAATAGTGCAACTGTGAATGTTGGGGTCCATGTAGGTTTTAGAATTAGTGTCTGTGTTTTCTTTGGATATATGCCAGGAGTGAAATTGCTGGATCATATAGTAGTACTATTGTTAATTTTATGAGGAACCTCCATTCAGTTTTCAATATTGACCACAGCAATTTAAACTCCACCAAACATGTTCAAGGGCTCCTGTTTTCCCACAACCTTGCCAATATTTGATATCTGTGGAATTTTGGATGATAGCTGTTTTGACAAAGGTGAGGTGATATCTCATTCTTTTTATTTGTGTTTCTCTAAAAATTAATGAATGTTGATCTTCTTTCATTTGCCTATTATCCATTTATATGTATTTGGAAAAATATCTATTCTGGTCTTCTGCCTGAGTTTTGAATAGGATGGGTTTTTGGTTATTGATTTGTATGAGATGTTTAGGTATTTTGGATATTCATCCTTTGTCACTTATATATGTGCAAATATTTTATCCATTCTACAGACTGTCTCTTAAGTTTGTCAACTGTTTTCTTCTCTATGAAAAAGCTTCTAAGTTTAATTCATTCCTCTCTGTTTATTTTTGCTTTTACTTCTTTTGCCTTAGGAGAGATATAAAGAAATATTGCTGTGATTTATGTCAAAGAGTATTCTCTTCTGAGAGTTTTGTATTTTCAGGTCTGACAGATCTTTAATCTCTTTTGAGTTTATTTTTTTGTATAGTATGTGAAAATGTTCTAATTTAATTCTTTTACATGCAGCTGTCTGGTTTTCTCAGCAACAGTTGTTGAAGAGACTGTCCTTTTTCCATTGTTGCCTCCGCTTTGCTTGCCATAGCTTAATAGACAATAGGTGTGTGAGTTTATTTCTGGGCTCTCGAATCTGTTCCATTGGTCTGTGTGTCTGCTTTTGTGCTAATCCATACTGGCTTACTTACTGTAGCTTTGTAGTACAGTCCAAAGTCTAAGAGAGTTGTGGTTTCAGGTTTGCTCTTTTTTTTTTCTCAGGCTGTGAATGACTTTCATGGTTCCATCTGAATTTTAGGATTATTTGTTCTAATTCTGGGGATTGTGTCCTGAGTATTTTGATAGGAATTACATTAAATCTGTAGATTGCTTTGGGTAGGATGGCCATTTTAACAGAATCAATTCTTCCAGACCAAGAACACTAGATAACTTTCCATTTCTTTGAGTCAACGTCAGTTTTTTTCATCAATGATTTATAGTTTTCAGAATATACATCTATATTTAACCCCCTTGGTTAAGTTTATTCCTGGGTATTTATTCTTTTAGCTGTGGTTTTAAATCAGATTGTTTTTAACTTTCTCTTTCTGATACTTAATGTTTAGTGTATGAAAAAGCAACAAGTTAATCTTGTACCCTCCAACATTGATGAATTAATTTATTAATTGTAATAGATTTTTGGTGGAGAGTTTAGGGTTTTCTATATATAATATGATGTCCTTGACAGGTAGGAACAGTTTTATTTCTTCCTTTCCAATTTGGATGCCTTTTATCTCTTTTTTCTTGTGTGAGTGCTGTGGATAGCACTTCCAATCTTATGTTCAGTGGAAGTGGTGAATGGTCATCACTGTATAGTTCTTGAATTTAGAGGACAGCTTTTTTCTGTTTTTACCATTGAGTATGATGTTGCGAGTTTGTAATAAGTGGCTTTTCTTATACCACGTATGTTCCCTCTTTCAATTAGAGGAGAGTTAGTAGCATTTAGTTTTGTCTCCATGCAGTCAGTTTTTTCCACATATATTTTGCTGTGGTTGATTTTTAGTTTCATACCATTATGGCCAGTGAAGAAGCTTGAAATAATTTCATTCTCAAACTGTTGAGGTTTGTTTTGTACCCCAGTATGTGGTCAATCCTTGAGACTGTTCCATGTGCACATGTGCTCTGATTTTTTGGATGTAATGTCCTGAAAATATCAATGAAGTCTAAGTTTTCTATTGTGTCATTTAGGATCTCTGTTGCCTTATTGATTGTCTATCTAGAAGACCTGTTCATTGATGTGTGTGTGGTGTTAAATCTCCTGCTGTTACTGTAGTCCCATCAGTTTCTCCTTTTATGGCTGTTAGCATTTGTTGTATGTATCTGGGTGCTCCTATATTAGGGGCATATATATTGAACAGGTGCAATGTCTTGGTCTTGAATTGATCCTTTTATCATTAAATAGTATCCTTCCTTGTCTGTCTTTATGGCCTTTGTTTTACAGTATATTTTGTCTAATATGAGTATATCAGCTTCCTCTTTCCTGTAATTTTCATTCACGTAAAATATCTTTTTTTTATGCCCTCACTTTTACTTTACATGTGTAGTTTGCCCTAAGGTGAGACTTTTATAGGCAGCATATTGTAGGCTCTTATGTTATTTTTAAATCCATTCTGTCACTGTATGTGTTTGGATTGGAAAATTCCATCCACTGACATTTAATGATATTGTTGATAACCTCATGGATGGGTTCCCTTATAATTAACTCTTCATTTTTCTCTTGCTGCCTTTATAATCCTCTTGTAATCTTTCACTTTTGCCATTTTTATTATGATATGTCCTCGTGTATGTCTGTTTCCATTCAACTTGTCTGTGGCCCTCTGTGCTTCTTGGTTCTGACTACGTGTTTACTTCTTTTGATTTTCAAAATGCTCAGCCATAGTTGACTCAAATATATTTTCAATCACCTTTTATTTTTCTTCTCCTTCTGGAATCCCTATAGTGTATAGGTTAGCTGCTTTATATTATCCCATAGAGTTCCCATATTGCTTTTAATTTTTTTATTTGGTTTTCTGTCTGTTGTCCTGACTGGGCGATTTCTGTTATTCTATCTTCCAAGTCAGTCTTTGTTTCTCTGCATTATTCATTCTGCTCTTCAATGCCTTAACTCAGTTTTCATCCCTGTAAATCAATTTGCTAATTTTCTTGGCTCCTCCTTATATTTTCTAGTTCCAATTTACAGTCATTGGTGTTACTATTTATATCTGCTCTCAATTCCTACAGTAAGTATTTTCACTATCTCCTTTTTGTACTTGGAGTCTGTTAGACTGCAGAGGTATGTTTCGTTGTTTGGTGCATCAGGGGATTTCTCTTAACTGGGAATGGTTCCTGTGCTTCTTCATTTTGCTTATATTTTTATTATTCTGTGAGTTTAGGGAAAACAAGTTAACTACAGTAGTCTTGGAGGGCTATTCATATGTGGGAGCCTCCCAGGTAGCTTGTAAGGGCTTACTTTTTTTTCTTTTGATGTGAGGGCTGCCTTTGGTTTTGGATGTTTTCTGTGTATTTCCTCAGTGTTTGCAGGCCATTATCCCCTTGATCATGGGTGTGTATGTGTATGGCCTACATGTGCTTCCATGAAGGTGGTGGCAATGAGCAGTGCCTGTGTCCAGCATGTTGTTGCAGGTCCCTTGGATGTGGCAAGGTCCACAGGGAGGTGGGGGTACATACTGCTGCTTGTTACAGTGCCCTGGGCACTGAAAGAGATCCTCAGGGGGATGGGGGCTGTGCCCAGATCCCCTGCCAGCATTTATGGCAGGGCATGTGTTTTCCAGGGGGGTGAGGGCAGTATCTGGCACTTGGTTGCAAGGCCTCCCATGGGGTTGAAAACCCCTGAGATGACTGGGCTGCAGGCAGTGCCTATTCACAGGACCAGTGGAATAGGCATTGGCTCTGCCCACCTCAGGTCTTTGTGATGGCTTTGGTAGTTTGCATTCATTGACTGTAGCCCTTGCAAGAGGTGCCTAGCCCCCTGAGCACTCTCCCCTGTGCAGAGAAAGATGTTCCTATGGTGGTCCACCTCTCCTCCTCTTTCCCTCCCAAACAGTGATGCCTTGCTCCTCCTGTGGACCCAGGCCTTCTCCTGCACTCTCTGGGCTATGGAGATCCACTCCCCAGGCCCCTCAGGCTGTCTCCACACAGCCAAACCTACTTATCTCCTTGGAACTGACCTCCAAAGCCCGAGTCTCAGTGCCCAACCCCTGCTTGATAGTTTCATGCTATTGTGTCCTGGGTGGTGGTATCAATGTTTTGTGAATCACACTCTCTGATTTGCCCTTTTCAGTGCAGTTTCTATGTTTTTCTCTGAGGTTTTGAGGTTACCCCTCCATTCAGCTTGATCTCCCCATCAGTTAGGTGTCCTCCCAGGATTCAGATTTCTTTTCTCTTTCATAGCTCCCTCTCAGCTGGTCCCATTCTAATTCTTTTTTTCTTCTCTTCTCATTTTGTCTTGTTTTGTCTCTCCTCTCCTCTCCTTTCCTCTCATCTCCTCTTTTATCCTTGCCTCTCCTCTCCTCTTCTTTTTCTCTCTTTCTCCTTTTCATTTTTGTTGTTTTTGTTCTAAGCAATTATGTGCAGGGCTTCTTGCCCTTTTTTGTAGTTCTGAGGTCTTCTTCCCACATTTAGTTGATGTTCTATGTGAATTGTTCTACATGTAGATTTTTTTTATTTGTTTGTGATAAAAGGTGAGCACCACGTCCTACTCCTCTGCTATCTTGATCTGCCTTCATCCCTCATATTTTTGAAGTGGGGTTATAGGAAATTAAAATTTAGTAGTAGAATTCAAATGCCTAATAGATATGCTGAATAGTTAAATGGATACTGGTAAAAAGTCATTTGTTTGCTGAGTGTCTACAGATAATTTAAAGTGGATTATAAAATATTAGATTAGGCAAAAGACACAAATACATCAGTTAATACTTATTCAGTTTGCAAATAAAGCATTTTTCCAAACAAGCTTAAACAGAAAAATATCTGTGGCATACTCAATTGGAAAAATGTTTTTTTTCCATTCACTCTGGTTCTCTTCCTCTGTGATTCACTCAGCTATGTACTCCATTGTATATTTACTTCATTTCCAGTCTGGTTTCTCTCTTGATGGCAAAGTGGGCATAGTCTGAGAACGATTTCATATCAACAGACCATGACAGAGGAAGCACTGCATTTAACAGGGGAAGCACTGCATTATTTTCATGGTTCTCTTTTTAAAAATAAAGGCATATTCCCGGAAACTTCCCCCAAATCACCTCTTTTGCCCTATTGCCCACCAATAAGTCATGTACTCTTCCTTTAACAGAACTCTAGCATTCACTGTTGCTAAGGGTTGTGGATGAATGGTTCAGGAATACATAACAAAAATCAGGGTAACTTTAGAAAAGGAAAATTAATCAATGCAAGAAAGTCTAACAAATAAAAATATACACTAGTGGAGAATGATACAGAATGTGCAAATATATCTAATTCAGGGCTTTTCACAATTTTTGGTATCTGATATTCTTTTTTGCTGCTAAAATGTTTTAGGACCCTGAAGACTTTTTTTTTTTAACATGGTTACATATCAGTATTTATAGTTCTAGATATTAAGAAATTAAAATATCCTTATTTATTCATTTAAAAATAAAAATAATAAGAGTGTGATAACATTCCTAATTATATTAAAATGAAAATGAAGGGGGCATTTATTGAAGGGCCAAATACATCAGGTACTTTTAATTTTTTTATTATTTTTCATTTTTTAAAGTTTTATTGAAGTATCATTGATCTACTGTCTTGAGATAATTTCTGCTGTAGAAGAAGTTGAGTCATTTATACATATACACACATCTATTCTTTTTTAGATTCTTTTCCCATGTATATTATCACAGGACATTGGGAAGAATTTGCTGTGCTATATAGCAGGTACCTACTGGTCAGTCATTCCATATATCACAGTATACATATGCCAACACCAAACCTCCAGTCTGTTCCTCCCCTCACCCCTGTCCCCTTTGGTAACTGTAAGTTTGTTTTCGATCTGTGAGTCTGTTTCTGTTATTTCAAATAAGTTCATTTGTATCCTTTATTAGATTCCACATATAAGTGATATCATATGATGTTTGAGTTTCCTTGTTTGACTAACTTCACTTTGTAGGATAATCTCTAAGTCTGTCATGGTGCTGCAAATGGCATTCTTTCATTCTTTTTTGCAGCAGAGTAATACTCCATTGTATATTTGTACCACATTGTCGTTTTACATTCCACTGTCCATGGATACTTCGGTTGTTTTCATGTCTTGCCTATTATAAATAGTGCTTCAATGAACATTGGGGTGCATGTATCTTTTCAAGTTATGGTTTTCTCTGGATAGATGCCCAGGAGCAGGATTGCTGGGTGGCATGGTAGTTCTATTCTTAGTTTTCTGTGGAATCTTCATACCATTTTCCATACTGCTTGTACTAATTTACATTCTCACTAACAGTGTAAGATGCTTCTCTTTTCTCCTCCTCCCCTCCAGCATTTAGTATCCGTAGGCTTTTTGATAATGATCATCCTGGCAGGTGTAAAGTAATGCTTCATTGTAGATTTGATTTGCATTTCTCTAATATTTTTCTATATAGAACATCTTTTCATGTGTTCTTTGGCCATCTGTATGTCTTCTTTGGAGAAACGTCTATTTAGATCTTTTGCCCATTTTTTTAAAAAAACTTACATTGAGTTGTATGAGCTGTCTATATGCTTTGGGGTTTGATCTCATGTTAGCGGTATCATGTAGAAATATTTTCTACCATTCTTTTATTGTCTTTTTGTTTATGTGCAAAAATCTTTAAGCTTAATTAGGCTCCATTTGTTTATCCTTGTTTTTATTTTCATTACTCTAGGAGGTGGATTCATGTCGAAGTGTGTTGTGCTTAGGTATCCAGTCTTATGTTTAGGTCTAAGCCATTTTAAGTTTACTTTGTGAATGGTATCAGAGAATGTTATAATTTAATTTTTTTCTCTTTAGGGCCATACCCATTGCATATGAAAGTTCTCAGGCTAGGGATCAGTTCAGAGGTGTAGCTGCTGGCCTAGGCCACAGCCACAACAATGACAGATCTGAGCTGTGTCTGTGACCTACGCCAGAGCTCGGGGCAACACCAGGTCCTTAACCCATTGAGTAAGGGTAGGGATGAAACCTGCATCCTCATGGATACTAGTCCAGTTCATTTCTGCTGTCCCACAATGGGAACTCTGATAATTTCTTTTTTTTTCATGTACTTGTCAAGTTTTCCCAACACCACTTACTGAAAATATTTCATTTTCTCCATTGTATATTCTTATCTCCTTTGTCATAGATTAGTTGGCCATAAGTGCTTGGGTTTATCCCTGAGCTTTCTATCCTGTTCCATTGATTTATATTTCTGTTTTTGTTCTGGCAGCATACTGTTTTGATGAATGTAGTTTTGCAGTAGTCTGAAGTCAGAGGGCCTGAATACTCCTGCTTTATTTATCTCAGAATTGCTTTTTGGCTATTGGAGGTCTTTTGTGTTTCAATACGAATTAAAAATTGTTTTGGTTTTCTGTGAAAAATGGCATTGGTAATTTGATAGGGATTGCACTGAATCTGTAGATAGCCTTGCGTGTTATATTCATTTTGACAGTATTAATTCTTCCAATCCAAGAGAATTTTATATATTTGCATTTGTTTCTGTTGTCATTGATTTCTTTCCTCAATGTCTTAAAGATTTAGAGTACAGATCTTTTGTCTCTTTAGGTAGGTTTATTCCTCAGTATTTTATTCTTTTTGATTTGATGATAAATGAGATTTTTTTCCCTAAGTTCTCTTTTCTTTTATTGTTAGTGCATAGAAATGCAATAGATATCTGTGTATTAATTGTTATCCTGATACTTTACCAAATTCCTTGATGAGCTCTGGCAGTTGTCTGATAGCATACTTTTTAAAATGTTGATGATATGAAATTAGTTATGACATGTTGGCAACTCACAGGATTACGAGTGGCCTTCATTTTGTTATCTAACACAGTTTATGATTTTTTCTTTAAATGTTGCTCATATCTGTGCATTCCTCTCCTTTTAGGGTATACTTCAGTTTCTTCATCTATTTTTCTTCATCTAATATGTGAATGGCTTAAGGTATTTTCCTTACTTTAGCTCTTTTTCCAGTCAGATGCAAAACCAGATTTCTAAAATATACAATCTTTTTTTTAATTGTTATTTGGTCCAACATAATTTTTTTCCCCACTGTACAGCATAGGAACCCAGTTTCACTACACATACATGCATACACATTTTTTTCTCCCATTGTCATGCTCCATTGTCATGCTCCATTGTAAGTACATGGTTCTCAATGCTACACAGCAGCATCTCATTGTTAACCCATTCTAAAAGCAATGGTTTGTGTCTGTTAACCCCAAGCTCCTAGTCCATCCCCCTCCCTTCCCCTCCCCGTGGGCAGCCACAAGTCTATTCTCCAAGTCCATGATTTTCTTTTCTGTGGAGAGGTTCCTTTGTGCTGTATATTAAATACCAGATATGAGTGATATCATATGGTATTTTTCTTTCTCTTTCTGACTTTCTTCACTCAGTATCTCAGTATGAGAATTTCTAGTTCCATTCATGTTGCTGCAAATGGCATTATTTCATTCCTTTAATGGCTGAGTAGTATTCCACTGTATATATATATGACATCTTATTATGCCATTCATCTGTCAATGGACATTTGGGTTGTTTCCATGTCTTAGCTATTGTGAATAGTGCTGCAATGAACATGCGGGTGCATGTGTCTCTTTTAAGGAAAGTTTTGTCTGGACATATGCCCAAGAGTGGGATGGCTGGATCATATGGTGGTTCTATGTATAGATTTCTAAGGTATCTCCATAATGCTCTCCATAGTGGTTGTACCAGCTTACATTCCCACCAACAGTGCAGGAGAGATCCCTTTTCTCCACACCCCCTCCAGCATTTGTTATTTGTGGACTTATTAATGATGGCCATTCTGACTGGTGTGAGGTGGTATTTCATGGTAGTTTTGATTTGTATTTCTATAATAATCGTTGATGTTGAACATTTCTCTATATGCTTGTTGGCCATTTGTATATCTTCTTTGGAGAAATTTCTCTTCAGGTCTTTTGCCCATTTTCCCACTGGGTTGTTGTTTTTTTTGCTGTTTAGTCGTATAAGTTGTTTGTTTATTTTAGATATTAAAACCTTGTCAGTTGCATCATTTGAAACTATTTTCTCCCATTCTTTAAGTTGCCCTTTTGGGTTCTTTTTGGTGTCCTTTGCTGTGCAAAAGCTTGTCGGTTCGATTAGTTCTGTTAGTTTATTTTTGCTTTTATTTCTGTTGCTTTGGGAGACTGACCTGAGAAAACATTTGCAAGGTGGATGTCAGAAAATGTTTTGGCCATATTCTCTTCAGGGAGGCAAAGGACCTGTATGCTGAGAACAATAAACATTAATCAAGGAAATTAAGGAAGATGAATGAAATGGAAAGATATTCCATGTTCCTGTATTGGAAAAATAATATCATTAAAATGGCCTTACTACCCAAAGCAATCTACAGATTTAGGGCAATCCCTATCAAATTACTCATGACATTTTTTCACAGAACTAGAACAAACAATCCAAAAATTTATATAGAACCAGAAAAGACCCAGAATTGCCAAAGCAATCCTGAGAAACAAAAACCAAGCAGGAGGCATAACTCTCCCAGACCTCAAGCAACATTACAAAGCCACAGTCATCAAGACAATGTGGTACTGGTACCAAAACAGACATACAGACCAATGGAACAGAACAGAGAACCAGAAATAAACCCAGGCACCTATGGTCAGTTAATCTTTGACAGGGGAGGCAAGAACATAAAATGGGAAAAAGACAGTCTATTCAGCAAAAACTGCTGGGAAACCTGGACAGCCACATGTAAATCAATGAAAGTGGAACACACCCTCACACCATGCACTGAAATATACAATCTTATTTACTCTACTCCTGGAAGGCTTTATTGTCTGATGTATCTAAGATGAATTCACATTCTGTAAGCTGGCAATTAAGTTTCTCTGTGATGTAAGCTCTCTCTCTCTCTTTTCCATTATTTGGTTTCACCGCCAGCTCTCACTAAATGTTTTGTCAGCTTTCTGATTCTGTCCTGTGGTTCATCTCCCTCAGCCCTGTTCCCTGTGCCACACTCCTTTCCATATACATTTACCCTGGTCATACCCACTCCTTTCTCCAAATATCAAAATATTTCCCCCATTTTTGAGGCACGGTTTACTTCTGATTCTTCTAAAGAATTTATACCTCCAGCTACAAGTATTTCAGCTTTATGAACTCCCAAGCTCAGAAAAAGCAAGATTGATTCCAATTCTAGTTTGGTCTGTATGACCTGGATTCACTTGGGCAAGCTCCTCAATATTGCAAGTATGAGATTTACCATGAGAGAAATAATTAAAAATTGTGTCTATCTATTTGGAATATAATTTATGTGAAAAGTTTACCTTAGTGCCTAGCAGGTTCTAGCTGCACCACCTAGTATGTTCTCAGCAAATTATTTTTCCACATATTTGCAACATAAGGATCAATATATGTTTTTGTTTATATGTGCAGAAATTTACAACTTTTTGCCTTATTTGTGCTTAGATAAAACCTCCAGAATTTTGCGAAGTCTATGCATATATCAGTACTGTATATTGCAGTCAGTCCAGGTTATTGGTATTCCTAAAAACAGGGAAAGCAAGTAATTAAGAAATCCCTTTAATTAAGAAATTCAGAGATTACACTATTATATATGATAGTGTTTGGAAGCCTGTTTGACAACCCAGTCAAACGACAGGCAAACATAAAGTCCATAGGGGTGTCAAAACAAATAACGTCGTTTTCAACTACAAATTGGTAAATCACCAATATATTCAGATGCTCTTCAGAGAAATTGACTAATATTAAAAATTAGCATGTTTTTGATTAGGAATATATATTCCCCATGAATTCATATTCAAACTTAATCTCTTGAACATATTCAATACTGAGTAATACATTGAAATATATAGTTTGTCTTGTCACATAGTGTTTCATTGGAAGGGACTGATATATGACAAATTGAAATATGGGAGTTTTTATAAGGTTATATCTTGGGATTGCAGAGATTTGCCAACAATATTAAACTAAGGCTACCTTTCTGGACACTGAATTCTATTCCTAGCCTTTGCTGGATTTGTTGAAAATTGTAGCTCACTGTAATCTGAAACAAGTAGTTATTATTGTAATTACACACTGACAAAATTTATGACCTTAATGGTAATTATTTAGTTCACTGCTGGATGGAATCTTTAAGGTTAGATTTTGGTATACAATTTAGCAGAGTTTCTCCTTTCTGAATGTGTTTGACTCATACATCTATCATGTTTTAATAATGTAATATTTTATGTACAAAGTGATTATTTTCCTCCTTTTCAGTATTCCTTGATTTTGAAAAAAAATTTAATCAAGTTAAATGAATTGAGCCTGGGAATAACATTTTTTTCAGCGTATTATGACAACTTTATAATTTTTTTCATGACTTTTAATAACTCCTTTTTTCTTGCACTATAGATAAAGGGGTTTATAAAGTGATCATTAAAATATGAAAAACAGAAACAGGTGTATCTTTATTTTCTTCTTTAACTGAATTCATCAAATGTACATGAAAAGAAGAGATCCATAGAATATTGAAGCAGAAAGTGGAATACACAAGAAGATAAGGCTTTGCATCTGCTGAAATGGATTTCATTGTGTAAATTATGAAAAGTATGAAAAGGTAAGAGATTATTACTATGGTAATAATAAAGATTAAAATTTGAACAGTGAAGATTAAAATAGCAAAGATAAATACCATCATTTCATGGATATAATGGTCAACACACATGAGTCTGACCAATGGAAGAATATCACAAAAAAATGATTGATTTGATGAGGCCCACAGAAAGATAATCTAAACAGAACCCCACCCTGAATCATGGAATGCATGTTTGCAGCTATATAGGCCCGTGTGGTTATCTGAATGCAGTTTCCTTGACATCATGGTGTGGAACTGCAGTGGGTTGCAGATGGCTACAGAGTGGTCATAGGCCATAGCTACCAGGAGAAAGGAAAGTGCAGTTTCATCTAGGCAGAGAAAATAAAATTGGGCCATGCATCCATATAGGGAAATTATTCTGTTCATAAAGAAGAGATTCTCTAGCATCTTGGGGGTAATTGCACAGGAGCAAGAATCCACTAGAACTAGGTTACCCGGAAAGATGTACATTGTATGAGAAGACAACCCTGTATAAATATCAGTGCCACCAGAGCAATTTTTCCCACTATGGTGATCAGATAGCTGGTAAGGAACACTAAAAACAGAAGAGTCTTCAGCTCTGGGTGACCAGTAAATCCAGTGTGGATAAACTCTGTTGTCAAGTTTTGGTTATCCCAAGTCATCTCTTCCTTGTCGAGACAGGAACTATGGAGATTAAGATTCTAATTTAGAATATATATAGCTTTCCTGTTAAAATTTTCTTTTTACAAAAAGGCTTGAATTTCCTCTTCAAGCTCCTCCTACCATCTTGTGATGCAAGCACATAAACTTCTAGGGGACATGGTTCATTCCCGTATCATGTCAGTTTCTATTACCCTCAACTCTGAAACTCAAAGATCACAAGGCATTTTGAGAATTACAGAGGGGATATTTACATTGGCAAAGGTTTGTCTTCATGAATATGCAAATATAGCATATAAATCTAGGTACTCATATTTGCTTCATTGTGCCCATACAATTTTAGTTTCATTTTTTATATTAGAGGCCCTTAAAATAAATTTAAAATCACATATATGAACATGTGTGAGTATATATATATATATATATATATAGAGAGAGAGAGAGAGAGAGAGAGAGAGATCCTTAAAATGAATTTAAAATCACATGTCTGAACATGTATATGTATATATATATATATATATATATACACACACACACACACACACACACACACACATATATATGAGATCCCTAAATTGGATTTAAAATTATATACATTTACCCCATGGGGAGAGTATATGAGCGTTATATAATATATATATATATATATATATATAAACGTTTTCACTGACCAGAATTTTCTCATATACTCTCCCCATAGGGTAAAAAAGTTTTAAAATATAGTACAATAGATATATTTATTTCTTAAGAATTGTTTGATGAATACTATGGATTGATGAGAGTTCTGTTCCGTTTCAAAGAAAGTAAACTCAGAGAGCAAAGGAATAAAATATTAATTTGATTATCACCTCTTTATCCCTTTCCCAGTGTCATAACCATTTCCACATTGACTCTTTTCATGCCATTATTCCTGTTGAATTTTGCCTAAATAGCTACATATTTTCTTCCTCTTCCTAAAGAATAATTTATATACAATGCTACTCAATAAAATGAAATGGATGCCCCTGGCCATATTAATTTCCACTTTATAGACTCTGTGGCATTTTTAAAATACACAACACAATCTAAGATGGTTTATATCTAATCTACATTGAGTTTTGATCATATTTGCACACAATTTCCCTGTTGCACAGTAAACATTTTGTGGTTAGCTATAACTCATACTTCTTATAATATCTGTAGAATGGTATGGGGAAAAATAATATTGATTCCAGTCCTACCTCCATCCCATTGAGCTGGGATGGGTGAACTTGTTTTCAGGGTCCTACCAGTTATCCTTAATGACTTCTTTGGTGGTCCTTTCAGTGATGCTTAGTGACCACTTCCACGAATTGAGTCTGGTAATTTCTTTTTATAATTTTATTTTATTTTTAAATATATTTTTTTCTCCTATAGCTGGTTTACAGTGTTCTGTCAATATTCTATTGTACTGCTGGAGTCCAGCTCCAGGAGCCAGGGTGTCTCTCCAGGGATGGACAGTGTTGGCGAAGCACACGGAGACAGCCTCTCTGTCCCTTCTTTCAGGGCGCTGGACAGCTCAAATTTTATTAGCATAAGTAGCAGTTTATAAAGACAGCTAAATTGTAACTTACATCACAGTGCTTAGGTCATATTTTCAAAGGTTAAATTTTAGACTACATGGTACAGTAGATATACACTGTGTTATAAGAATTTTAATTAAAACTAACAGATACAAAGAGGTCATAAAATCACTCCCTACAAATAAAAGTCCAGGACCAGATGGCTTCACAGGTGAATTCTATCAAACATATAAAGAGGAATTGGTGCCCATCCTCCTTAAACTCTTTCAAAAGGTTGAAGAAGGGGGAATACTCCCAAAGACATTCTATGATGCCACCATCACCCTCATTCCAAAACCAGACAGAGATACCACCAAAAAAGAAAACTATCGCCCAATATCATTGATGAATATAGATGAAAAAATTCTCAACAAAATCTTAGCCAACCGAATCCAACAACATACCAAAAAAATTATACACCATGACCAGGTTGGGTTCATCCCAGGTTCACAAGGATGGTTCAACATACGCAAATCAATCAGCATCATACACCACATTAACAAAAAAAAGTCAGAAATCATATGATCATCTCAATAGATGCAGAAAAAGCATTTGACAAAGTCCAACATCCATTCATGATCAAGACCCTCGCCAAAGTGGGTATAGAGGGAACATTCCTGAATATAATCAAAGCCATTTATGCTAAACCCACAGCAAATATAATCCTCAATGGGGAAAAACTGAAAGCCTTCTCACTCCAATCTGGAACAAGTCAGGCATGCCCACTCTCACCACTGCTCTTCAACATAGTTTTGGAAGTCCTAGCCACAGCAATTAGACAAACAAAAGAAATAAAAGGCATCCATATAGGAGGAGAAGAGAGAAAACTGGCACTGTATGCAGATGACATGATAGTATACATAGAAAACCCTAAGGACTCAACCCCAAAACTACTTGAACTGATTAATAAATTCAGCAAAGTAGCAGGATATAAGATTAACATTCAGAAGTCAGTCGCATTTCTGTATACCAGCAATGACCTATTAGAAAAGGAATACAAAAATACGATACCTTTTAAAATTGCACCTCACAAAATCAAATACCTCGGAATACACCTGACCAAGGAGGTAAAGGACCTATATGCTGAGAACTATAAAACTTTAATCAAAGAAATCAAAGAAGATGTAAAGAAATGGAAAGATAGTCCATGTTCCTGGATTGGGAAAATCAATATTGTATAAATGGCCATACTACCCAAAGCAATCTACAGATTCAATGCAATCCCTATCAAATTACCCAGGACATTTTTCACAGAACTACAACAAACAATCCAAACATTTATATGGAACCACAAAAGACCCAGAATCGCCAAAGCAATCCTGAGAAACAAAAACCAAGCAGGGGGGATACCTCTCCCAGACTTCAAGAAATACAACAAAGCCACAGTCCTCAAAACAGTGTGGTACTGGTATCAAAACAGACAGACAGACCAATGGAACAGAATAGAGAACCCAGAAATAAACCCTGACACCTATGGTCAATTAATCTTTGACAAGGGAGGCAAGAACATCAAATGGGAAAAAGAAAGTCTATTCAGCAAGCATTGCTGGGAAACCTGGACAGCTGCATGCAAAGCAATGAAACTAGAACACACCCTCACACCATGCACAAAAATAAACTCCAAATGGCTGAAAGACTTAAATATACGACAGGACACCATCAAACTCCTAGAAGAAAACATAGGCAAAACACTCTCTGACATCAACCTCATGAATATGTTCTCAGGTCAGTCTCCCAAAGCAATCGAAATTAGAGCAAAAATAAACCCATGGGACCTCATCAAACTGAAAAGCTTTTGCACAGCAAAGGAAACCCAAAAGAAAACAAAAAGACAACTTACAGAATGGGAGAAAATAGTTTCAAATGATGCAATGGACAAGGGCTTAATCTCTAGAATATATAAACAACTTCTACAACCCAAAAGCAGAAAAGCCAATCAATCAATGGAAAAATGGGCAAAAGACCTGAATAGACTGTTCGTCAAGGAAGATATACAGATGGCCAGCAAACACATGAAAAAATGCTCAACATCCCTGATTATTAGAGAAATGCAAATCAAAACTACCATGAGATACCACCTCACACCAGTCAGAATGGCCATCATTAATAAATCCACAAATAACAAGTGCTGGAGGGGGTCTGGAGTAAAGGGAACCCTCCTACACTGTTTGTGGGAATGTCAACTGGTACAGCCACTATGGAGAACAGTTTGGAGATACCTAAGAAATCTATACATAGAACTTCCATATGACCCAGCAATCCCACTCTTGGGCATCTATCCAGACAAAACTCTACTTAAAAGAGACACATGCACCCGCATGTTCATTGCAGCATTGTTCACAATAGCCAAGACATGGAAACAACCCAAAAGTCCATCAACAGAGGATTGGATTCGGAAGAGGTGGTATATATACAGAATGGAATACTCCTCAGCCATAAAAAAGAATGACATAATGCCATTTGCAGCAACATGGATGGAACAAGAGACTCTAATACTGAGTGAAATGAGCCAGAAAGACAAAGACAAATACCATATGATATCACTTATAACTGGAATCTAATATCCAGCACAAATGAACATCTCCTCAGAAAAGAAAATCATGGACTTGGAGAAGAGACTTGTGGCTGCCTGATGGGAGGGGTAGGGGGAGGGAGTGGGAGGGATCGGGAGCTTGGGCTTATCAGACACAACTTGGAATAGATTTACAAGGAGATCCTGCTGAATAGCATTGAGATCTTTGTCTAGATACTCATGTTCATGTTGCAACAGAAGAAAGGGTGGAGGAAAAATGTAATTGTAATGTATACATGTAAGGATAACCTGACCCTCTTGCTGTACAGTGGGAAAAAAAAAACAGATACAATGCATCATGTAAAATTATAATGGGTACAAAACATTATATGGAAAAAACATTATATGAAAATAGGGCAATTCGGTATAAAACGTCTTGTGGTTACTCTTAGCAAGCACCACCCATTATTGTTTTTAGCTAATCTTTAACAACTAGAAAGGCCACAAGCACAAGAATTTAACATTTATAAAAACTCATTTTTTAGATTAAATCTTGGGGTACTAACTTCAAAGCGTTATGGTCAGGGGACAGTATGAGAAAATTTTTTTTATATCAAAGCAACTTAATTTTATAAAACTTAAAAGCCCCCTACAAAACTTATTCAAAGCAAGATTATTATTTTTTTCATCAAGAATAATGTATGTCTAACCTATTCTAACCTATTGTACACTCCACAATGACCTAACTCTAAAACCTATTCTTACTTGTAACAAACCAATGAACACTTTGTTTTTGCTTACATTAGATCTGAATAGGGGGAATTTCACCAAGGTGAAACTCTTATTATTTTATTACTGTTCCAATTTTTGTTGTTCCAATTTTGTTGAATCACAAAACAATATAGAAAAATAACAAAGAATAACAAACAAATAACAGAAAAGCCTGAATAATAAGTAAATAACAGGAAAGACTAAATTTTCCAAGAAACAATTTTTATTCTTGCACTATTGTGCAAAGCTTTCATTTTGTTATTGTTGCCACTGTTGTTGGGTTAGCAGGTGAGCCTCATTATTTTTAGAACTTGCCCTTGGAACTGTGTGGCCCGCCAGGTAAGCCCTTTTCCCTATTTCTAAAGCTGCCCTTGGAACTATGCCGGCAGGTGGGCTTTTTTTTCCTCAGTTAGGAACCCTAACTTTGGAACTGTGCCATCAGGCTAGTTGCCTTCCTTGGCCTCCTGTATCTCCTCGGCTCCCCGCATTGTACATCAAGGTGACCCAGTCACACATATATGTATGCATTCTTTTTTCTCACATTATCATACTCCATTAAAACTGACTAGATATAGTTCCCAGTGCTATACAGCAGGATCTTATTGCTTATTCATGCCAAAGGCAAGAGTTTGCATTTATTAACCCCAAATTCCCAGTCCACCCCACTCCCTCTGCTTCCCCCTTTGCAAGCACAAATCGGTTCTCCATGTCCATGATTTTTTTTCTGTGAAAAGGTTCATCTGAGCCATATATTAGATTCCAGATAAAAGAGAAATCATATGATATTTGCCTTTGTCTTTTTTACCTACTTCACTTAGTATGAGAGTCTCAGGTTCCATCCATGTTGCTGCAAATGGCATAAATTTTTTCTTTTTTATGGCTGAGTAGAATCCCATTGTGTATATATACCATATCTTAATCAAATCATCTGTCAATGGACATTTAAGTTGTTTCCATGTCTTGGCTGTTGTGGATAGTGCTGCAATGAATATACTGGTGCATGTGTCTTTTTCAAGGAAAGTTCTGTCCAGATACATGCCCAAGAGTGGGATTGCTGGGTTGTATGGTAGTTCTATGTAAAGTTTTCTAAGGTCCCTCCATAATGTTTTCTGTAGTGGCTGTACCAGTTTACATTCCTACTAACAGTGAAGGAAGGTGCCCATTACTCCACACCCTCTCCAGCATTTGTTATTTGTGGACTTTTAAGATGGCCATTCTGACTGGTGTGAGGTTGTACCTCATAGTGATTTTGATTTATGTTTTTCTAATAATCAGTGATGTTGAGCATTTTCTTTCATGTGCTGATTGGCCATCTGTATATCTTCTTTGGAAGAATATCTCTTCAGGTCTTTTGCCCATTTTTCTATCAAGTGTTGTTGGCTTTTTTTGCTGTTGAGTTGTGTAAGTTGTACATTTTAGAAATTAATCTCTTGTCCGTTGCATCATTTGAAACTATTTTCTGCCATTCTGTAGGTTGGCTATTTTTTTAAGGTTTCCATTGCTGCACAAAATCTTGTTAGTTTGATTAGGTTACATTGGTTTATTTTTGCTTTTATTTCTGTTGCTTTGAGAGACTGACCTGAGAAAATATTTGTAAGGTTGGTGTCAGAGAATGTTTTGACTATGTTCTCTTCCAGGAGTTTGATGGTGTCTTGTCTTATGTTTAAGTCTTTAAGCCATTTTGAGTTTATTTTTGTGCATGGAGTTAGGGTGTTTTCCAGTTTCATTGATTTCCATTCAGCTGTCCAGGCTTCCCAGCACCATTTCCTGAAAAGACTGTCTTTTCACCATTTTATATTTTGGCTTCCTTTGTCAAATATTAATTGACTGTAGGTGTCTGTGTTAATTTCTGGGTTCTCTATTCTGTGTTAATTTCTGGGTTCCATTGGTCTGTATGTCTGTTTTGGAACCAGTACCACATTGTCTTGATGACTGTGGCTTTGTAATATTGCCTGAAGTCTGGGAGAGTTATGCCTCCTGCTTGAACCTTTTCATTTTTTAACACTTTCCTGAAAACAAACTGGCATATATCTACCTTCATTATCAGGGCCTATCATTATATGTCTTATCTATTCCCTGTTTATTTTTTCACTCTCTCCTCTGGTCACTTTCCCTCCATCATCTCTCAGTGTTCACTTGCCACCCTGGTTGTTCTTTTTGCCCTCCACCCAAATCCCGCCTCCCATCTTACAGCCATTGCACAGTCTGTTCCCTCTGCATGATCTTCCCATTCCCACAACTGCATAGCCAGCTCATTCTCTCTTAAAGGCATCTGGGTTTTGTCATATTTTTAAAATATAATTGTCTAATTTTTGTTTTATAGTGGAGCATAGTTGATTTATAATGTTGTGTTTGGTTCAGGTGTACAGCAAGGCAATTTAGTCATACAAAGATCTATTTTTTTTTTCAGATTGTTTCCCCATATAGGTTATTGCAATATATTGAATAGAGTTCCTTGTGCTATGTGGTAGGTCCTTTTTGGTTATATGTTTTATATGTATATATGTTAATCCCAGCCTCCTAATTTATCCCCCTTTTTCACCTTTCCATTTGGAAACCATAGTTTATTTTCTGTGTCTATGAGTCTCTCCTCTTTGTAAACAAGTTCATTTGTGTCACTTTTTTTATTAGATTCCACATATAAGTGATGTCACATGATATTTGTCTTTGTCTGATTTCACTTAGTTGATAATCTATAGGTCCATCCATGTTACTGGAAATGACATTATTTCATTATTTTTTATGGCTGAGTACTCTTCCATTGTATATATCTATCACATCTTCTTTTTCCAGTCCTCCATTGATGGACATTTAGGTTGCTTCCATGTCTTGGCCACTGTTTTTTTTTTAGTATTTTTATTTTATCACTTATAGTTGATTTACAATGTTCTGTCATTTGCCATTGTATATATGTATTCTTTTTATCATATTATCCTCCATGATGTTCCATTACAAGCGACTAGATATAGTTGCCTATGCTATACAGCAGGATCTCATTGCATATTCACTCCAAATGCAATAGTTTGCATCTATTAACCCCAAACTCCCAGTCCCTCCCATGCCCTCCCCTTCCCCTTGGAAAACACAGGAATATTCTCCAAATCCATGATTTTCTTTTCTGTGGCAAGTTTCATTTGTGTCATATATTAGATTCCAGAAATAAGTAATACCATATGGTAATTGTCTTTCTCTTTCTGACTTAGTCTACTTAGTATGAGTCTCTAGTTCCATCCATGTTGCTGCAAATAACATTAATTTGTTTTTTTTTATAGCTGAGTAGTATTCCATTGTGTATATGTATGACATCTTAATATTCCATTCATCTGTTGATGGACATTTAGGTTGTTTCCATATCTTGGCTACTGTGAACAGTGCTGCAATGAAAATACTGGTGCATGTATCTTTTTTAATGAAAGTGTTGTCCAGACATATGCCCAAGAGTGGCATTGCTGGGTCAGATGTTAGTTCTCTATTTAGTTTTCTGAGGTACCTCTATACTGTTTTCCATAGTCGTTTTACAAATTTACTTTCCCACCAACAGTGTGGGATGGTACCCTTTGCTACACATTCTCTTCAGTACTTGTTATTTGTTGACTTGTTAATGGTAGGCATTCTGACCTGTTTGAGGTGGTATTTTATTGTAGTTTTGATTTGCATTTTTCTAGTAATTTGTGATGTTGAGCATTTTCTTCATGTGCCTATTGGCTATCTGTATATCTTCTTTGCAGAAATGTCTATTCAGATCTTCTGCCCATTTTTTGATTGGGTTGCTGTTTTTTTTTTTCTTTAGAGTTGTATAAGTTATTTGAATATTTTAGAGGTTAAGCCCTTGTCAGTTGCATCCTTTGATATTATTTTCTTTTTGCTTTTTTAGGGCTGTACCCATGGCCTATGGAGGTTCCCAGGCTACAGGTTGAATTGGAGGTAGAGCTGCTGGCCTATGCCGCAGGCACAGCAATGTGGGATCTGAGCCACCTCTGCAACCTACACCACAACTCAAGGCAATACTTAGTGAGGCCAGGTAATGAACCAGCAACCTCATGGTTCCTAGTTGGTTTTGTTTCTTCAGCTCCATGACAGGAACTCCTGAAACTATTTTCTCCCATCGTGTACATTTTCTTCTTCTTATTTTTTATGGCTTCCTTTTCTGTGCAAAAGCTTGTCACTTTGATTAAGTCCCTTTTGTTTATTTTTGTTTTTACTTCTTTTGACTGGAGGGACTTACATGAGAAAACACTTGTAAGGTTTATGTCAGAGAATGTTTTGCCTAGGTTCTCTTCTAGGAGTTTTTAGTGTCTTTTTTGTTTAACTCTTTAAGCCATTTTGTGTTTATTTTTTTGTGCATAATGTGAGGGTGTGTTTCTGTTTCATTGATTTCCAAGCAGCTTCCCAGTTTTCCCAGCACCACTTGTTGAAAAGACTGACTTTTTCCCATTTTATATTCTTGCCTCCTTAGTTAAAATTTTTTTCTTTTTTGGCTTTTTAGAACTGCACCTGTGGCATACGGAGGTTCCCAGGCTAGAGGTCCAATTGGAGCTGTAGCCTCTGCCTTATGCCAGAGCCACATCAGTGGGAGTTCTAAGCTGCATGTATGACCTACACCATGGCGCACAGCAATGCTGGATCCTTAACTGGTTGAGAAAATCTAGGGATCAAACCTGCTTCCTCATGGATGCTAGTCAGGTTTGTTAACCTCCGAGCTACAACAGGAACTCCCTTTGTCAAAGATGAACTCACTGTAAGTATCTGGCTTTATTTCTGGGTTCTCTATTCTGTTCCATTGTTCCTTATGTCTGTTTTGGTAGCAGTACCACACTGTCTCATTACTGGAGTTTTGTAATATTGTTTGAAGTGTGGGACAGTTATGGTTCCAGCTTGTTTTTTTTGTTGTTGTTGTTGTTTTCCTCAGGATTGTTCTGTTGATTCTGGGTCATTTATAGTTCCATAAAAATTTTTGGATTGTTTTTCCTGGTTCTGTGAAAAATGTTGTGGGTAAATTGATAGAGATTGCATTGAATCTGTAGATTGCTTTGGGTATTATGGTCATTTTAACAATATTCATACTTCTAATCAAGGATAATGACTTCTCTTTCCATTCCTTAGTATCCTCTTTAGTTTCCTTGGTTAATGTTTTATAGTTTTTAGTATATAAGTCTTTTACCTCCATGGCCAAGTTTATTCCCGGGTATTTAATTTTTTGAGTGTGATTTTAAAAGGCATTGTATTTTTTTTAACTTTTAATTTCTTTTATTGACTTATCATGAAGATGGAGAGAAATGTTTAGAAAGGGAACGAAAATTTAAACAGGGATTGACTGAAGTCATGTTTCAGTAAGGAAGGAAATACCATTGACTTTATTATAGCTGCCTAATATTTTCCACAAACTGTAGAAATAATGCGTTGTATCTTGGTGACCTACAATAGCAGCTGACTGCACATGATGGAAATGCAATTTGGGTTTGCTAAAAATTAACTATTTAATGCCCTGGTGTCCATGCGCACTGTATCTTGTGTCTGGTTTGTTCTATATGCTCTTACCAAGCTGTGCACAGTCATTTGCTACAGGTTCAAACGTGGGTCTGCAGTTTCCTGAGAAGTGGGCAGGGTCCAGTGGGAAGAGGCTACACCACATACTCACCAGCCTGTGTCTGCTGTCCCTACATGGTCCTAAGAGCTGATGGGAGATTTCTTCTGCCTCCTTCCTGTGCCCCCTTCACCTGCTCCCTTACTCCCTACCAGCCCAAACCAGCCCAGACACCCCTCACAACACCCTCCCCCCCACACCCCTGTCTCCCTTCACTGGGCCTTATCTGGTATATTCAGTGATGCGATAAAACAAAAAGGGAAGTTTTTGATTGCAGAACACACCCTTTGGAACGATTCCAGCTAGAGAAGCATCCCTTAAGGAAAGTGAGAGTGGTGGAGGGAGGCTTAGGTTCCAGGAGCAAGAAAAATGCAAGCTTAGGAGGAAAAAATAATAACTCGCCAGAATGGCGGTGGTGGTTTTGAGAGGTCTGATGGGTGGAGGGAGTTCAAAAAGGAACTTTAAAAGGCATTGTATTTTTATCTTCCTTTTCTAATATTTCATTGTTGCTATACAGAAATGCAGCAGAGTTCTGAATGTTAATTTTGTATCCTGCTAATTTGCTGAATTCATTGATGAGTTGAAGAACATTTTATGTGTAGAGCCTAGGGTTTTCTTTATATAGTATCATCTCATTTGCATAGAGTTACAATTTTACCTCCTGTCTTTCAATTTGGATACTTTTTATTTCTTTTGTTTGTCTGATTGCTGCACCTAGGACTTCCAATATTATGCTGAATAATAGTGGTGAGAATGGTGATCCTTGTCTTGTTCCAGATTTTAGTGGGAAGGCTTTCAGCTTTTCTCCATTGAGTTTTATATTTGCTGTGGGTTTGTCATAAATGGCTTTGATTATGTTAAGGAATGTTCCCTCTATACCCACTTTGGTAGGAGTTTTGATCATGAAGGGATGCTGAACTTTGTCAAATGCTTTTTCTGCATCTATTAAGATGATCATGTGGTTTTTGCCTTTTCTGTTTTTAATGTGGTGTTTGAGGTTGATTAATTTGTGTGTGTTGAACCATCCTTGCGAACCTGGGATGAATGTCACTTGATCATGGTGTATGATATTTTGTATACATTGTTGGATTCAGGTGGGTAAAATTTTGCTGAGAATTTTTGCATCTATATTCCTCAAAGATATTGGCCCACAATTTTCTTTTTTTGGTGGTGTCTTTGTCTGGTGTGGGTAGTAGGGTGATGGTGGTTTCACAGAATATCTTTGGGTGTCTTTCTTCTTCAGCAGTTTGGAAAACTTAAAGAAGAATGGCTGTAAGTTCCTCTTTGTATGATTGGTAGAATTCACATGTGAAGCCATCTTATACTGGCCTTTTGTTTTGGGTAGGGAGTGTTTTTATTACATATTCAATTTCATTTCTAGTGATCGGTCTATTCAATTGATGTATTCTCTTATGGTATTTGTATTTGTGCATTATCCATTGAGATTTCTTATTCATTTCTTATTTTTGTTGATTTAAGTTTGTTGTCTCCTCTTTTTGGGGAGTCTGGACAGGGATCCATCAATTTTTTTTTACCTTTTCAATGGAGCTTTGTTTGCTTTGCTTTCCTTCCTTCCTTCCTTCCTTCCTTCCTTCCTTCCTTCCTTCCTTCCTTCCTTCCTTCCTTCCTTCCTTCCTTTCCTTCTTTCTCTCTCTCTCTCTCTCTTTCCTTTTTAGGGCTACACCCACGGCATATAGAAGTATACAGGCTAGGAGTTGAATTGGAGCTACAGCTGCTGGCCTATGCCACAGCTCACAGCAATGCCAGATCCTTAACCCACTGAGCAAGGCCTGAGATTGAACCCAAATGCTTATGTATCCTAGTTGGTTTCCTTAAATGCTGAGCCACAAAGGGAACTCCAGATTTTTTCTCTTGTTTTTTAAATCTGTATTTTATTGACTTCCTTTCTGATATTTATGATTTCCTTCCTTCTCCTGACTTTAGGTGTTGTTTGTTCCTATTTTTCTAATTCTTTCATGGGGTAGGTTAAATTGTTGATTTGAGATTTTTCTTCTTTTCTGAGGAAGGCCTGTATTGCTATGAACTTCCCTCTATACACTGCTTTTGTGGCGTCCCATAGATTTTGAATAGTTTTGTTTTATCATTGGTCTCCATGTATTTTTAAATTTCCCTTTTGATTTCCTCATTGACCCATTGGTTTTTTTAGTAGCATGTTGTTTAGTCTTCATGCAGTCAGTTTTTTTCTCATTTCTTTTTCTTTGGTTGATGGCTAGTTTCATGCAATTGTGGTCAGAGAAGACACTTGAAATAATTTCTATGCTCTTAACCTTGAGGTTAGTTTTGTACCCCATTATATGGTCAATCCTTGAGAATGTTGTATGTTCACTTAAAATGAATGTATATTCTGATTTTGTTTGACCTAATGTTCTGAAAATATAAAGGAAGTCTAAATTTTGTATTGTGTCATTTTGGACCTCTGTCACCTTATTGATTTTCTATTGAGAGGATCTGTCCTTTGATGTGAGTGAGGTGTTAAAGTCTCCTATTTTAATTGTATTCTCATCAGTTTCTCCTTTTATGTCTGTTAGTATTTATTATATATATCTGGGTGCTCCTCTAGTAGGGCCATGTATAATGACAATTATACTCTTATTTTATGTATCCCTTCCTCATTAAATAGTGTCCTCCTTTGTATTTCTTCATGGTCTTCATTTTAAAGTCTAGTTTGTCTTTTATGAGTATCAGAGCTCCTAGTCTCCTGTCTTGTCCATTGGCATGAAATATCTTTTCCCATCCCCTCATTTTCAGTTTATATGTGTCCTTTACCCTAATGTGAGTGTCTTGTAGACAATAGATTGTAGGCTCTGCATTTTTTTAAATTTTATTTTCCCACTGTACAGCAAGGGATCAAGTTATCCTTACATGTATACATTACAATTAAATTTATTTTCCCCACCCTTTGTTCTGTTGCAACATGAGTATCTAGACAAAGTTCTCAATGCTACTCAGCAAGATCTCCTTGTAAATCTATTCTAAGTTGTGCATTTTGAATCCAATATGGCACTCTGTCTTTTGATTGGAGCATTCAGTCCATTGACATTTAAGTAAATTATTGATAAATATTCACAGAACCCTTGTTTTCCAGTTGATTCTACCCTTGCTTTTCAGTTGATTCTATGCTTCTCCTTTCTTTTTTTGGTTAGGCAATTTCCTTTTGTTTAATGCTTGTGTCCTTTCTTTTTAGTTTTTGTGACTGTAATATTTGGTGTTGATTTGTGGCTTCCCTGTTTTTCAAGTATGTTAACCCCTTCTTATATCTGCTTGCTTTAGCCTGATAGTCATATAAGCTCACACACATTCTTTAAAAAGGGTTTAGATATTCTTACTTCACGTCCTCATGTTTTATAATTTTGAAGTCCTTTTTTAACATCTTCATGTTTGTCCTTTTGCTGTTCCTTGTGTTTTTTATCACTTTTGCAATAGGTTTTTTTTTTTTTTTTTCTATTAGATCTGTATACTGGCTTATTCGAGTGATTACTTTCCAATTGTGATTTCCTCCATGCTATTTATTCTTATTTCTTTCTTATTCAGAGATGCCCCTTTAGCATTTCTTTTAGAATGGGTTTAGTATTGATGTACTCTATCAGTTTTTGTTTATTGGAAAATTCTTTATTGATCCTTCTATTTATTTTTTTATATTTTATTTTTTTTAGTATTTTGCTTTCTAGGACCCCACCCCCCTCCACTGCATATGGAAGTTCCCAGGCTAGTGTTCAAATTGGAGCTATAATTGCCAGCCTGCACCACAGCAATAGCAATGCAAGATCCAAGCCATGTCTGTGAACTACACCACAGCTCCCAGTAATACTGGATCCCCGACACACTGAGAGAGGCCAAAGAATGAACCTGCATCCTCATGAATACTAGTTGGATTTATTTCCATTGAGCCACACCAATTCTTCTATTTTAAATGATTTTTTTTTCCCATTTGAGTATTCTAGGCTGAAAAATTTTCCCTCTTAGAAGTTTGATTATATCTTGCCTCTCTCTTCTGGTCTTTCTGTAGAGAAACAAGCTGATAACCTTATGGGGGTTTCATTTTAATTGTCTTTTTTTTTTCCTCTTGCTGCCTTTTGAATCTTCACTGTAACTTTTTCCATTTAATGTGTAATGTTTTGGTGTGGGCCTATTTGTGTTCAATTTGCTTGTGTCCTCTGTGCTTCCTATATCATGATGTCAGTTTCCTTTTGATTTGGAAAGTTTTCAGCCATAACTTTGAATATGTTTTCAGTCTCCTTTTCTTTTTCTACTCTTCTGGAATCACTATTATGCATAGATTGGCCTGCTTTTTATTATACCATAGATTTCTTATCTTGCTTTCATGTTTTTCCAGTTGGTTTTCTGTCTGCTGTCCTGATTGGGTGATTTCCATTATTCTATCTTCCAAGTGACTAATTCATTCCTCTGAAATATTTATTTTGTTCTTTAGTGACTTTATCTCAGTTTGCATTTGCAAAAATGAGTTTCTAATTTTTGTGGGCTCCTCCTTATATTTTCTAGTTCCTTTCTAAAGTAATCAGCATTACTGTTTGTATTTGTTCTTAATTCCTTCATATTCTCCCTTAATTCCTTTAGTATTTTCACTATTTCCTTTTTAAAATCAGTTTCTATGAGACTGCAGAAGTCTGTTTCATTGTTGCTTCAGGTGAATTCTCCTGTTCTTTTAACTGGGAAGGGTTCCTGAGCTTCTTCATTTTTCTCATATTTTTCTTATTCTGTGAATTTAGGGAAACCAATTACTGTAGTCTTGAAGGGTTATTTCTATGTAAGAGCACCCCTTTGCATTTTGTGGGGGCTTACACTTTATTTTTGGCTTGGGAGTTTGGTTATTTGCTGTCTCTTTCCTCAGTTTGAGCAGGCTGTTAGCCCCTTAATAGGGTGGTGCATGTGTTTCTAGGGAGAATGCGGCAATGAGCAGGGCTAGTGTCACTGCCTGATTGCTGGGTCCTGACAATAGCAAGGACCAGTGGGAAGGTGGCCCAGGCTACTCCTAGTCGCAGGGCCTTGGGAAGTGATAAGGAAGCTCAGGAAGATTTAGGCAGTGCCTATAGCATTTGGAAGTTGCAGTGACAGGGCATGTGAGTTCCCAGGGGAATGATAGCAACAACACATGTTATTCAGTTGCAAAGCCCTCCCCTGTGCCCACCTCTCAGGTGAATGGAGCAGTAGCTCATACCAGTTCACAGTCCCCTAATGGTGGCAGGCCACACCCACCTCTGGAGTCATAGTTAACTGTGGTGTTTTCCCCCTGCTACCTGTAGACCATGCAAGAAGCTCCCTGTCCTGCTTAGTCCATGCAGCAGGTACTGTACAGGCTGCTGCTAGTTGCCAGGTCCTGGGAAGTGACAGTGATCAGACATGTGTAGGCAGTGCCCAGAATGTAAGGCAGTGGAAGTAGCAGGGTGGGTGTGTTCTCAGGGGAGTAAGAGCACCAAAGTTTGGTGCTTGGTTGCTGTGCCGTCTTCTTTGCCAACCTCTGAGGTGACTGGGCTTGTTGGTGATGCCTGTTCACTGACCCCTAGTGCTGGCAGGCCATGCCCCCTCTGGTTTCTGAGATGACTGCTGTGGTCTGTCCCAACCACCTAGATTATGCAAGAAGCACCTGGTTGTGCTTAGCCCCTGACTACCCTTAGCCCCTGCAAGAGGTGCCTGGTGACTTTTAACTCTCACAAGATGCACCTGGTTTCCCATAGTCCATGCAAATGGTGCCCTACCACCTGTTGCCTGCACCGGAGGTGCTCAGCCCTCTGAGATTCATTGAGTGCTCAGGGAAAGAGATTCTTAAGGCAGTCCACCCCTCCTCATCTTGCCCTCCCCAACTATGGCACTTTGCTTCTCCTATGGGCCCAGACCTCCTAACAGCTTCCTTCCCCAGCCCACCGCACACTACTTCCTAGCCCCTCAAGCTGTCTCCACACAGCCAACCCTAGTCCTCTGCCCAGCCCACCCAAACATCTCAGTCTCCCATGTCCAGGAGCAGTGGTGCAAATGGTCTGTGCGGGTTTGACTCTGCTTTTCTTTCCTCAGTCCAGCTCCTCCCTGACTTTAACGTCCTTCTCTCTCAGCTGATCACCGTGTTGGTAAGGTGGCTTCCCAGGGCATGGGTTCTTTTCCTCTTTAACAGCTCTTTAAACCTCTTTAACCCTCTCAGAAGTGCTAGTTCTGTCCTGATTCCTTTTCATTCTCTCTTATTTTTTTTTCTTTTGTTCTACCCCCTTATGTGGAGGGTTTCTTGCCCTTTTTGGAGGTTTAAGTTCTTCTGCCAGCATTCAGTAGATGTTCTATGTGAATTATTCTACATGTAGGTTTTTTTTTTTTTTTTGATGTGTTTGTTGGAGAAAATGAGCACCATGTCTTACTCCTCCACGAACTTTAACCTTCTCTTGCGTATTGTAAATAGTACCACATTGAACACTGATGTGCATGTATCTTTTCAAAGTATGGTTTTCTCAGGATGTATGTTCAAGAGTGGGATTGTTGGATCACATGGTAGTTCTATTTTTAGTTTGCGAGGAACCTCCATATTGGGTGTACCAGTTTACATTCCCACTAACACCATTTCAGCCATTTATTGTTTATGCATAGTAGTATGTATAAGTTAATACCAACCTCCTACTTTATTCCTCTTCCTATCTTTCCCCCTTGGTAAGGATAAATTTTTTTCACCATACCCTCTCCAGCACTTATTGTTTGTAGACTTGTTGATGATGGCCATGCTGACTAGTGTGAGGTGATACCTCATTGTAGTTTTGCTTTGCTTTTCTCTAATAATTAGTGATACTTAGCATTTTTTTCATGTGTTTTTTGGCCATCTGTATGCTTTAGTAGAGATAAGTCTATTTAGATCTTCTGCCCATTTTTTTATTGGGTTGGTTTTTTTTTTGATATTGAACTGTGTGAGCTGTTTGTGTATTTTGGAGATTAATCCCTCGTCCATTGCATCATTAACAAAGATTTTCTGCCATTCAATTTGTTTATGGTTTCCTTTTCTGTGCAAAAGCTTTTAAGTTTAATATAATACATCCTGTTTATTTTCATTTGGTATGAAATCCATCAGTCATCAAGACCAACATCCAAATGTCGAAAGCTTAGCACCTACATTTTCTTTCATGAGTTTTAGAGTTTCAAGTGTTATGCTTGATTTTTTTAATGAATTTTGAGTTAATTTCTGTGCATGGTGTAAACTAGTGATTTGCTTTCACTCTTTTGCACTTGGCTTTCCAGTTTTCCCAAGACCATTTTTTGAAAAGACTATCCTTTCCCCATTATTTATTTTTGGATAAATCTGTTGTAAATTAATTGATGATATATGCATGGGTTTGTTTCTGGACCTTCTTTTCTGTGCCATTGATCTTTGTATTTGCTTTTATACCATTTCCATTCTCTCTGAGTATTGTAGCTTTTCACATAACTTGCAATTGAGAATCACGATGCATGCACTTCTGTTCTTTCTCAGTGTTGCCTTGGGATTTCCTGCCATGGTTCAGTGGGTTAAGAATTTTGACTGCTGTGGCTTAGGTCACTGTGGAGGTGTGGGTTTGATCCCTGGCCTGGAAGAATGGATTAAAGGATCTGGCATTTCTGCAGCTGTGGAATAGCTTGCACCTGTGGAGTAGCTCAGCCCTGTGGCTCAGATTCATGCCCTGGTCTAGGAACTTCCATATGTCATGAGTGCAGCCATAAAATAAAATTAAAGGAAAAGATTGCCTTGGATGTTTGGGATCATTTGTAGTGTCACACATATTTTAGGATTGTGTGTGTATTTCTGTGAGAAATGCCATTGGTATTTTTATAGGTGTTGCTTTGAATCTGTAGATTGTTTTGAGAAGCATGGCCTTTATAATGGTTATAAGAATAATTCCAATTCATGAGCCCAGAGCATCTTTCTATTTATGTATGTTTTCTTTAGCCTTTTTCATCATCTTCTTATAGTTTTCCATTTACAGATCATTGACCCCCTTCTTTAATTTATTCCAATGTATTTTACTTTGTGTGATGCAGTTGTATGTGAGATATATATATATATATCAGATTTCTCCTAGTAATCCTTTTTATTAGTTTCTAGAAACAAAGCTGATTTTTGTTTATTGATTTTGTATCCTACAACTTTTCTTAGTTAGATTATTAGTTCTAACTGTTTTTAGTTGGGATTTCTTAATTTTCCTGTCTATAATTTCATTTCATCTGCAAATGGTGTTTTTACTACTTCCTGTTAGATTTCGAGGTCTGTGTTTCTTTTTCTCGTTTAATTACTGTGGTTAGGAATACTGTGTTTATTGAAAGTTAGCAAGGGTGCACATCCTTATCTTTGTCCTGAAGTCAGAGGCAGAGGTTTAATAGTTTTACTGTTCTGTATCCCTTAGCTGTAGGTTTGTCATATTTGACTTTCATCATGTTGAGGGGCAGCCCCTATTTGCCACCTTTGTTTAGAAATTTTATTATAAGTGGATATTGGATTTTTCTTTTTTCTGCATTTATTGAGATGATTATTGAATTGTATTCTCTGTTAATGTTGTGTATCATATTGATTAATTTGTGGGTGTTGAATCATATTTGCATCTGTAGAATAAATCCCATTCATATATGACATTATTTTTTATTGTATTGTTGAATACAGTTTGCTAATATTTTGTTACTCATTTTGCATCTGTGTTTATCAGACATACTGGCTTGTTACTATCATTTTGAGCTGTCCTTATCTAGTTTCAGTTCAGAGTAATAACACCAAAAGTGTTCTTGGAAAATGAGTTTGGAAGTATTCCCTTGTCTTCTGTTTTTGTGAGAGTTTAAGAAAAGTTGATATTAACTATTTTTTGAAAGTTTGGAAGAATTTACCAGTGTATCCATACTGTGCTGGATTTTGTATTTTTGGGGGGTTGTGATTACTGATTCAATCTCTTTACTAGTAATCATTCTATTAAGGTTTTCTATTTCTTCATGATTCAATATGGGTAGGTTATATATTTCTAGAAATTTTGCAATTTCTTTTAGATTGTCCAATGTGTATAGAAATTTCTCATTATAGTCTCTTATAATAATTTGTTTCTCTGTGGTATCACCTGTAATATCTTTTCATTCATTTCTGATTTTATTTGGTTCCTGTCTCCTTTTCTCTTGTTCAGTCTAGCTAAAAGATTGTCTGTTTTATTTATATTTATTTTTAAACCAGCTCTTAGCATCATTAATAGTTTCTTTCATCTTTCATTTATTTAAATTAAAGTATAGCTGATTTACAGTGTTGTGGAAATTTCTGCTGTTCAGCAAAGCGACCTAGTCATATATATATATATATATATATGTTATCTTCCATCTTGTTCTATCAAAAAGGCTGGATATTGTTCTCTGTAGGGCCTCATTGATTATCCATTCTAAATGTAATAGTTTGCAATAGTCATACATGTATAGGATATATAATTCATATCATATGTATCAAATTCCTTTTCACATGTTATCTTCCATCAAGGTCTATCCCAAAAGAATGCATATAGTTCCTTGTGCTATACAGTATTATCTATTCTAAATGTAATAGTTGGCATCTACCAGCCCCCAAATTCCCACCCATGCCATTTCTTCCCCTCTCCCCTTTGCCAACCACAAATCCGTTCTCCATGTCCATGGGTCTGTTTTTATTTTGTAGATAGCCTCATTTGTGCCATATTTTGGATTCCACATATAAGTGATATCGCATAGTATTTGTCTTTCTCATTCTGAGTTACTCCCCTTAGTATGAGAATCTCTAGTTCCATCCATGTTACTGCAAATGGCATTGTTTTGCTATTTTTTAAAATGGATGATTAATATTCCATTGTATGTATGTACCACGTCTTCTTAATCCATTCATCTGTTGATGGGCATTTAGTTTTCTTCCATGTCTTGGCTATCGTGAATAGTGCTGCTATGAACATATGGATACATGTATCTTTTTGAAGAGTAATTTTTCTCAGATATATGCCCAAGAGTGGGATTGGTGGATCATATGGTAGTTTTATTTTCAGTTTTCTGAGGAGTCCTCAGTGTTTTCCATAGTGGTTATTACCAATTTACATTTCCCAAAACAGCGTATTAGGGTTCTCTTTTCTCCATGCCCTTTCTAACATTTGTTGTTTGTAGACTTATTAATGATGTCTATTCTGACTGATGTGAGTGGTACCTCACTGTAGTTTTGGTTTACATTTCTCTAATAATTAGTGATGCCGAGCATTTTTTCATGTGCCTATTGGCCCTCTGTATGTCCTCTTTGGAGAAATGTTGATTTAGGTCTTCTGCCCACTTTTTGATGAGATTTTTTTTTTTTTTTGTCATTGAGTTGTATGTGTTGTTTGGATATTTAGACCTTGGTTGGTTGCCTCGTTTGGAACTATTTTCTCACGTTCTATAGGTTGTATTTTCATTTTTGAAAATGGTTTCCTTTGCTGTGCAAAAGGTTGTATGCTTGATTGAGTCCCATTTGTTAATGTTTCTTTTTATTTCGATTGACTTGGGAGACTGACCCAAGAAAACATTTGTATGATTTATGTCAGAGAATGTTTGGACAATATTCTCTTCTGGGATTTTATCATGTCATGTTTTATGTTTAATATTTAAGCCATTTTGGATTTATTTTTGTGCATGGTATGTGGTTGTGTTCTAGTTTCATTGATTTACATGCATCTGTCTAGTTTTGCCTGCACCACTGGCTGAGGAAACTGTCTATACAATTTGATTTATTTTTCTTTTCTATTTAAGACCACATCTGTAGCTTATGGAAGTTCTCAGGGCATTATTATTTATGGTTTAATTCAGGACTGGATATAGTTCCCTGCACTATACAGTAGGACCTTGTGGTTTATCTATTCTAAATGTAGTAATTTGTATCTACTTACCCCAAATTCCTCATCCATCTCACTCTTTTCACTCTCCCTTGGCCAAAACAATTCTGTTCTCTATGTCTGTGAGTATGTTTCTTTTTTACAAATATGTTCATTGGTGCCATATTTTAGATTCCACATCTAAATGATATCATATGGTAATTGTCATTCTCTTTTTGACTTATTTCATTTAGTATAATTTCTAGTTGCATTCATGTTGCTGAAAATAGCATTAAATGGTTCTTATATTTAAAATTCCTTTAGATACTCTACATCATAAAAAAATTTATTGGTATACAGTTGATTGACAGTGTTGTATTAGCTTCAGGTTTACAGTAAAGTGAATCCACTTAAGCATATATACATTATTTTTCCAAATAGTTTATTACAGAACATTCTCCCTGTGCTATACAGTAGGTCCAAGTTAGTTTTCTAGTATATATATATAGTGGTATGTTTGTGTTAATCCTGTTGTCCCTATATTTCGCCCCCTTGTGTTTTTGCCTTTGGTAACCCCAACTTTTATTTTGAAATCTTTGAGTTTGTCCTGTTTTATAAATAAGTTCTTTTGTATCATTTTATTAATTCCACATATAAGTGGTATCATATTTTTGTCTTTGTCTGACTTACTTCATTTAAATAAGGTCCTTCCACACTGCTGCAAATGGCATCATTTCATTCTTTCTTATGGCTGAGTATATTCCCTTGCATATATGTACCATATCTTCTTTATCTGCTGAGACCAGCTCAGCAGGATGGGGCTGAAGAACAGGTGTTGTGAAACTTAAGGAGGAAACGTTAACATAAAACAAGACACAGAGACATTTATCTTAAGTAAAGGTGGGAACCGGGGGACTCAGGGTCTCAGGGACCAAGAGCCCTGCCTCAAGAATCCACACTGCTTTTATTGTGTTTTTTAGAATTATGTCAAATGAGAAGGGGGTTGTAGGGGCAGGATATAGGTTTTTTAAAGTTATTTTAAAAGTCACATAGCCTGTTGCTGATTTTACTCTGACCTTTAGGCATTTAATAATCATTAGCATTTGAGGAAGCTTGGTGCATAGCATCTAGAGAATCACCATTGTGCTTCTGCAGAGGCGTGCCTAGGTTTGCACCTAGGTTCTCCTTTGCTATTGCATATCCTGCTAACGACCCCTCATAAACCCCTTGGGGCTATTAGACTCCTCTTTTATTCTGAAAAGGACATATCATGTTGTGCAAAGGGTGTGCCTAGACCAATGCATTAAGTCCTCATTCAACTGACCCTAAGAATAACTTATGCCTTTAGGTCTTTGTTCTTAAGCTTAAGTCATTTACCAGCACTGTGACTGTTTTCCAAGCAGGAAGATGGGGTAATGTAAAGCAGGACAAGATGGAGTTTTCAGCAAAGAGGCTAAGAAAATATTGTAGAAACATGTCTTGTGACATTTATCCATTCCTCTGTTGATAGTCACCCAATAAAACTGCAGGATACAAAATTAATAAACAGAAATTTCTTGCATTCCTATATACTAACAATTAAGGGTAAGAGAGAAATTAAGGAGATAATCCCATTTACCCTCATGCCAAAAAAAAATGATAATACTTAGGAATAAGCCTTCCTAAAGAGGCAAAAGACCTATATCCTGAAAACTGCAAGACTCTGATGAAAGAAAATAAAGATGACATAACAGATGGAAAGATACACCATGCTCTTGGATTGGAAGAACCAGAATGACTATACTACACAATGCAATCAAATTATCAATGGCATTTTTCCCAGAACTGGAACAAATTTTTTTAAAATTTGTATAGAAACACAAGAGACCTCAAATAGCCAAAGTAATATTGAGAGAGAAAACCAGGACTGGAAGAATCAGGCTCCCAGACTTCAGACTATACTAGAAAGCTATAGTAATCAAAACATTCTTTTCCTAGCACAGAAAAAGATACATAGATCAGTAGAACACGATAGAAAGCTCAGAGATTAACCCAAGAACATATGACCAACTAATACTGACATTGGAGTCAAGAATAGGGAATGGAGAAAAGAAAGATTTTTCAATAAGTGGTGCTGGGAAAACTAGACAGCTACCATACATGGAAATAAACTCAGAATGGATTAAAGACCTAAACCTAAGGCCAGATACTATAACACTACTATAGGAAAACCTAAGCATAACACTCTCTGATAGAAATAGCAGTTAATATCTTTTTTGATCCACCTCCAAGAGTAATGGAAATGAAAACAAAAACTCTCCAATTTTTTGTTTAGAGAATTTCATCTATTTACATTAAAGTAATTATTGAAAGTTAAGGACTTAATAATATTATATTTTTGAATGTTTTGTATTTCCTTTGTTCCTTGTTCTTCTATTGCTCTCTTCATTTGTGATTGATGATTTTCTGTAGTGACATGCTTTGATTCCTGTCCCTTTATTATTCCTAGATTTTTGCTTTGTGTTTGCCTTGAAACTTTAGGCATCATTTTAAACTCCCTTCTTTTTGATGAATATTTTGCTTAATACCATTTTTAAAAATAATGAGCAAACTACTAAATATTACCTATTTAAAGGTATTCTTGATCTCTGGTCCACTACAAGAGGACAATAGGGATCAAGGTACAGGAGAGTTAGGAAGGGTTTTAATTTATTTTGTTAAATTTTCCTCCTCAAAGATTGTAGCAATCTGGAATGTCTATGTGCTCCTTTATTCTCCCAACAAAGTGGCTATCATCTTTTCAATATTTGCCAAATGAATAGCTCTTCTTTCCTATCACCCACTAAAAGTAAAATAAATAAAACCGCAATGTTTTAATTTTCTTAATTTAAACAAGTTAAATACAGATTTTTAAAACTTATTGGACATTGAATTGTTTGAATGTCTGCTGGTCCTTTTTCTATTCAGATGTTTGCTTTATGCGACCTCCTTATGCAGTAAAGATGGTAAAGTTTTTCTTTCCACAATAATTATCTTAATTCTCATATTTTTAATTTGGGTGTTAACTCTGCTTCTTTGTTTCATTATTATGTAAAGGTATTAACCTTTTACATAGTAATTGTAAGAGGATCAACTCAGGACAGCAAGGCTTTGCATGCTAGCTAAAAAGAAAGTTTAGTTTAGTGAACCAAGAGGTTGTAATAGCGAAAAGTGAAATAGCACTTATTGATGATGGCATTTCTGACAGTATCACATGGTATTTCACGGTAGTTTTGATTTGGATTTCTCTAATAATTTGTGATGTTTATCATTTTTTTCATGTGCTTTTTGCTGTCTGTATATCTTCCTTGGAGAAATGTCTATTCAGGTCTTTTGTCCATTTTTCCATTGGGTGGTTGGCTTTTTTGCTGTTGAGTTGTATAAGTTGCTTGTATATTCTAGAGATTAAGCCCTTGTCCGTTGCATCATTTGAAACTATTTTCTCCCATTCTGGAAGTTGTCTTTTTGTTTTCTTTTTGGTTTCCTTTGCTGTGCAAAAGCTTGACAGTTTGATGAGGTCCCATTGGTTTATTTTTGCTCTTATTTCTGTTCCTTTGGGAGACTCACCTGAGAAAACATTTGTAAGGTTGATGTCAGAGAATGTTCTCTTCCAGGAATTTGATGGTGTCTTGTCTTATATTTAAGTCTTTCAGCCATTTTGAGTTTATTTTGGTGTATGGCATGAGGGTGTGTTCTAGTTTCATTGATTTGTATGCAGCTGTCCAGGTTTCCCAGCCATACTTACTGATAAGATTATCTTTTTCCCACTTTATGTTCTTGCTTCCTTTGTCAAAGATTAATTGACTATAGGTTTCTGGATTTATTTCCGGGTTATCAATTCTGTTTCATTGGTCTGTCTGTTTTGATACCAGTACCACACTGTCTTGATGACTGTGGCTTTGTAATAGTGCCTGAAGTTTGGGAGAGAGATGCCTCCTGCTTGGTTTTTGTTCCTCAGGATTCCCTTGGCATTCCAGGTCTTTTGTGGTTCCATATAAATTTTGGGATGATTTTTTCTATTTCTATGAAAAATGTTATGGGTAATTGATAGGGATTGTACTGAATCTATAGATTGCTTTGGGTAGTATAGCTATTTTTACAATATTAATATTTCCAACACAGGAGCATGGATATCTTTCCATTTCTTTGAATCCTCTTTAATTTCCTTGATTAATGTTTTATAGTTCTCAAGTGTAAGTCTTTCACCTCCTTGGTCAGGTGTTTTCCCAGGTATTTGATTTTTTGGAGTGCAATTTTAAAAGGTATTGTATTTCTGTATTCCTTTTCTAATATTTCATTGTTAGTATACAGAAATGTTACTGATTTCTGAATGTTAATCCTATATGCTGTTACTTTGCTGAATTTGTTGATCAGTTCAAGCAGTTTTGGGGTTGAGTCCTTGGGGTTTTCTATATGTTGTATCATGTCATCTGTATGCAGTGACGTTGTTACCTCTTCTCTTCCTATTTGGATGCCTTTTATTTCTTTTGTTTGTCTGATTGCTGTGGCGAGGACTTGCAATACTATGTTGCATAACAGTGGTGAGAGTAGGCATTCTTGACTTGTTCCAGATTTTAGTGGGAAGGCTTTCAGCTTTTCTCCATTGAGTTTTATATTTGCTGTTGGTTTTTCATAAATGGCTTTGATTATGTTAAGAAATGTTCTCTCTATACCCACTTTGGTAAGAGTTTCTTTGTGAATGGCTGTTCACCTTTGTCAAATGCTTTTTCTGCATCTATTGAGATGACCACGTGGTTTTTGAATTTTCTTTGTTCATGTGGTGTATGATGTTGATTGATTTGCATATGTTGAACCATCCTTTTTAACCTGGGATGAATCCCACCTGGTCATGGTGTACGATCTTTTTGATATGTTGTTGGATTTGGGTGGCTAAAAATTTGTTGAGAACTTTTGTGTTTATATTCATCAAAGATATTGGCTGACCGTTTTTTTTTTTTTTTTTGGTGGTATTTTTGTCTGGTTTGGAATTAGGGTGATGGTGGCATCATAGAATGTCTTTGGGAGTGTTCCTTATTCTTCAACCTTTTGAAACATTTTAAGGAGATTGGGTATAATTTCCTCTTGTATGTTTGGTAGAATTCCCCTGTGAAGCCATCTGGTCTTGGACTTTAATTTGTAGGGACTGTTTTTATGACATATTCAATTTCATTTCTAGTGATTGGTCTGTTCAGTTGATCTATTTCTTCTTCTCTTTTTGTCTTTTTGCCTTTTCTAGGGCCACTCCCGCACATATGGAGATTGCCAGGCTAGGAGTCTAATTTGAGCTGTAGCTGCTGGCCTATGCCAGAGCCACAGCAACATGGGATCTGAGCTGCATCTGAGACCTACACCACAGCTCACAGCAATGCCGGATCCTTAACCCAGGGAGCAAGACCAGGGATCGAACCTGCAACCTCATGGTTCCTAGTTGGATTCGTTAACCACTGTACCATGACAGGAACTCTGATCTATTTCTTCTTGATTCAGTTTTGGCAGGCTATAAGTCTCTAGAAAGTTGTCCATCTTTTCTAGATTGTCAAATTTGTTAGCATACAATTTTCATAGTATTCTCTCACATTTTTTTTTGTATTTCTGTAATATCTATTGTGACTTCTCTTTTTTCATTTCTTATTTTTTTTTCTCTACTCTTCTTGTTGAGTCTAGCTGGAGTTTTGTTGATTATGTTTACCTTTTCAAAGAAGGAGCTCTTGGTTTTACTGATTTTTAAATTTCTTTTAATTTCTATTTTTTTGATTTCCTCTCTGATCTTTTTGATTTTCTTCCTTCTGCTGATTTTAGGGGTTGTTTTGTTCTTTTTCTAATTCATTTAGGTGCTAGTTTAAGTTGTCAATTTGAGATTTTTCTTCTTTTTTAAGGAAGGCCTGTATTGCTATGACTTTCCTTCTGAGCATGGCTTTTGCAGCATCCCATAAATTTTGAGTGGTTGTATCTTCATTATCATTTGTCTCAAGGTATTTTTAAAATTTCATTTGGGACCATTGGTTTTTTTAGTGGCATGTTGTTTATTCTCCATGAGAATGGCCATATTAATAAGTCCACAAATAACAAATGCTGGAGAGAGTGTTGAGAAAAGGGAACCACCCTTCACTCTTGATGGGAATGTCAACTGGTACAGCCACTATGGAGAACAGTACAGAGGTACCTTAGAAAGCTATATATAGAACTTCCATATGACCCCACAATCCCACTCTTGGGCATATATCCAGCAAAACTTTCCTTGAAAAAGACACATGCACCCGCATGTTCATTGCAGCACTGTTCACAATAGCCAAGACATAGAAACAACTCAAATGTCCACCGACAGATGATTAGATTAGGAAGATGTGTTATATATACACAATGGAATACTACTCAGCCATAAAAAAGAACAAAATAATGCCATTTGTAGCAACATGGATGGAACTAGAGACTCTCATCCTGAGTGAAGTAAGTCCGAAAGAGAAAGGCAAATACCATATGATATCACTTATATCTGGAATCTAATATATGGCACAAATGAACCTTTCCACAGAAAAGAAATTGATGGATTTGGAGAAAAGTTTTGTGGTTGCCAAGGGGGAGTGAGAGAGAGTGGTATGGGTGGGGTGCTTGGGGTTAATAGGTGTAGACTATTGTTTTTGGAATGGATTAGCAATGTGATCCTGCTGTGTAGCACTGGGAACTATGTATGGTCACTTATGATGGAGCATGATAATGTGAGAATAAAGAATGCGTACATGTATCTGTAACTGGGTCACCATGCTGTATAGTCAAATATTGACAGTATACTGTAAACCAGCTATAATTGAAAAAAGTAAAAATCATTATTAAAAAAGTCAAATAGGGAATAGTCTGGCAACCAAGAGATTACTAAGGGTAGGAAGCTTCTACAAACATGTGGTGTTCACAGAACCACTTGAGCAACTACATGAATAGTTTTCCTGCAGAAGCTGGGAGATGCAGCCTATACTGGAGATATTGCATATAACAGAGAAAGAGGGGAGAAATAGTGTGCTTTTTACCACTCATTCTCAAGTTAATTATCAATGCCTCACATTGTGCAAACATTGCCAGAAGTCATTTGAAAGGATTCTGGTAAACAGAGTTTACATTTTTCACTAATTGTAAAACATGACAGAAGCGAGGAAGTTTGGAAATGAGTTGAGGTCAAATGGGTGATGGTCAGGAGAATCATATACATCAGTTATTATGTTTATAATATCCAGATTTGGTGCTTTGATAATAAATTTTTCTTTTCTCAAGAGTACTTATTCTACAATTTATATTTAATATTGATTATTACATTTTTAGGTCATATTAACTATATTTTTAGATAACATGTAAATTAGGATCATTTTTTCTCAATAATAGGATACTAGTCCAAACATCATCATATGCATATTGATTTGAAACTTAATATTTATTACATTCTGAAATTTTAAGCAGTTTGGGTTTATTCCTTTTTTATTTTTTTGCCTTTTTTTTATTTTTGCCTTTTCTAGGGCCACTCCCACAGCATATGGAGATTCCCAGGCTAGGGGTCTAATTGGAGCTGTAGCTGCCAGCCTACGCCAGAGCCACAGCAATGCGGGATCTGAGCCATGTCTGACACCTACACAGAGCTTATGGCAATGCTGGATCCTTAACCCACTGAGCAAGGCCAGGGATCAAACCTGCAACCTCATGGTTTCTAGTTGGATTCACTAACCACTGTGCCATGACGGAAACTCCTATTCCTATCCATTTATTTAGTTTCTTAAATCTCCTTGTATATTTTGACCACCTATGATTTTGCTTGGGTTTCACTCATTCTACAATATTTTTAAAAGTTCAGAGAGAATTCATTATTCTAGATGATTCTTAGAATATTTTTTTCAGCAAAGAAAATATGAGAATTAAAAGAATTGGAAATTCTTGAGGTGTATGTTTGATATATATACCTAACTGAAACTCTACTTTCTACTTACTCTATTTGAATTGACTACAGAGAGGCAAAAATACACTTCATGAATATAGGATAAAGAAGCCACCTTTGATTATATCAAATGATCATAGAAAATCATAGCATTTCAAAAATTCCAACATTCATTTGTAATAGAAACTGTTCAAAAATTAGAGAAGCTCATAAATATGTGGAGATTACAGAGTGTACTCCTAAATAATCAATGGTTTATAGAAGAAATCATAGGAAATATAGAAAATACTCTGAGATAATGGAAATAAACCTAAATTTATTGAATGGAACTAAAGCAAAGCTTAGAAGGAAATTTATAGTGTAATCATCTCTGTTATGAAGAGAGTACAAGGTTTGAAATAAATTATGCACTCTTCCCATTACAGGAATATAAGAGTAAACTAAGTCCAAAGCAAAAATGAGGAAGAATTAAGAGATACTATAGAATAAGTTAATGGAACAGAGAATAGAAAAGCCATAGGGAATAATGATGTATCCAAGTTGGTTCTTTGAAAAGATTAACAAAATTGGCAAGCCCTTATTTAGCTAACTGATGAAGGACAGAACTTAAATTACTAAATTCAGAAATGAAAGAGAGGTCATTTATTATGTCAAGTTTATAGAAAGGAAATGGTTTATAGGAAATACTATGGATAATTCTATACAACGAAGTAGAAAACTGTGATAAAATGTACAGATTCCTTGAAAGACAGGAATTACCAAAACTGATTCAAGAAGAAAAATAAAATTGTAATATTCTCATACCAAGATATTGAATTCATATTTTATAAAAATACCCAAATATAAATGCCCAAGTCTAAAGGGCTTTGCTGTTGAATTTTATAAACATTTAAGACTTGTTAGCATCAATACTTTAAAAAATCTTGAAATACTAAGCAGAAGAAACATTCCCCCTCTTAATTCATTGAGGCCAAATTTATTCTGATACCCAAACTGGACATATATCATAAGAAAAATATTGATCAATCTGTGTTCCAAATACTTTTATAAAATGCTTAATAAAATACTAGTAAACCAAAGTCAGAAACATGAAAACAGATATATTTTATAACCAGGTGAGATATATTCTAGGAATAAAATTTGAATTTACTTTCAAAAAGCTATTAGTATAGCACACCACATCAGTAGACACAAAGGAGAAAAAATAGGGCACCAATCAGTAGACAAAAAGGACAAAAAATAGGGCACCATTGCAAAAGAGATAGAAAAAGTATTCAACAAAAGTCAACACCCTTTTTTGATTAAAAAAAAAACAAGCACTGTAGAAGATAGAAATAGAAGGGAACTTCCTCACCATGACAAAACTCACAGCTAACATAATACTCAATAGTAAAAGAAAAATCTTTCTCCTAAGATGAGGAACAAGATGAGGAAATCTGTTCCTGCCACTTCAGCTCAGTATTATACTGAAGACAGGGCAACTAGGCAAAATATGGCATAAAAGCCATCCAATTTGAAAGGAAGAAGTGAAAATTTACCTCTTTTTTCAGATGACATAATCTTGTTTATTGAAAATCCTAAGGAGGCAACTAAAAAACTGTAGAACTAGGAAGCTGGAAAGCTTATAGGAAAACAAGATTGATACATTCATATTTATTGTGTTTTATACCTTTACAAAGGCAAGCCCCAAAAAGAAATTTTGAAATTTCAATCCCATTTACAGTAGCATTGAAAAGAAGAAAATATTTAGGAACAAATCTAACCAAAGAAGCATAAAAATTATACTGAAATTATAATACATTGTTGAAAGAAATTAATTTGTAAAGATGGTGTCAATAAATGGTAGCAAATCTTAGGTCTGTGGATCAAAGACTTCATACTGTTAAAATGGCAGAATACCCCACATTGATCTACAAATTCAAGGGTAATACCTATTAAAATCTCAGCTTTTTTTCACAGAAACTGAAAACCTGATCTTAAAATTCATATGGGCTCAAAATAGCCATAACAATCTTGAATAAGAAGAATAAAGGAGAAAAAAAAGGAATCTTGTTGTAGCATAGTGGTAATGAAATTGACTAGATCCATGAGGACATGGGTTTGATACCTGGCCTTACTCAGTGGGTTAATGATCTGGCATATTCGAGAGCTATGCTGTATGTCACAGACACAGCTTGGATCTGGCATTGGTGTGGCTGTTGTGCAGACCAGCACCTGCAGCTCCAATTTGACCCCTAATCTGGGAACTTCCATGTGTTGTGGGTACAGCCCTAAAAGGAAAAAACAGATAAATAAAAAAGTAAAAGAGAGGAACTCACATTTTCTGTTTTCAAAACCTATTAAAAAACTACAGTAACTAGAAGAGATTTGTACTGGCATAAGGATCAACTTCATAAAATAAGTATGAGTCCTAAAATGAACCTTCCAACTATGGTCTGTTGATTTTTTGACAAGGAAGCTAAGATTTTAAGTACAGAAAAAAATCTCTCTCCAACACATGGTGCTAGGGCAGTGAGGTAACCATATGTAAAAGAATAAAGTTGGCTCTGTTTTCAAACCTAAATAAAAATTTATGGAATTGGATCAATACCAAAAGGGTAAAAGCTAAAAGCGTAAAACTATAAGGAAAAGCCTAGATATAAATGCTTGTGACATTGTATTAACAGTTCCTTAAACATGACGCCAAAAGCATAGCAATATATTTAACAAATTAGATTTCATCAAAATTGAGCTTTTTTTCCTTGGAGGACACCATCAAAAAAGTGAAAGAGAACCAGTAAAATGAGAGAAAAATATATGGACATCATAAATTTGAAAGTGAATTTGTATATATAAAATACAAAGAACTGTTACCAATTAACAATAAAATCACAAATTACACCATTATAAAAATGGCAAAGGATTCTAAATAGTCATTTCTCCAAAGAAGTTACCAGTAGTACATGACAATATGCTCAACATATTCCCATGATGGGAATCTATCTGAACCACAGTGAAATATCACTTTACCTGAAATGTAAAGCTGTAATAAGAAAGACACCCATGAACAAGTGCAACTGCAAATGTGGCAAAATTTTCACCCTCATGCCTTGATGTTTTGAATCTGAAATTGTAGAGCTCCTTCAGAAAACAGTATGGCAGTTCCTCAAAAGGGTAAATATAGATGACCCAGCACTTTGACTCCAAGGTGTATACAAAAGAGAAATGAAAACATATGTCCGTACACAAACTTAAATGAATCTTTAGAGCAGCATTATTCAGAATTACAGAGCTGACTGTAAAGTTTGTATGGAAAGGCAAAGGATAGAAATTTCCAACCCAACACTGAAGAAGAAATTGGAGGTGTCACACTACCTAATTGCAAGTCCTACTACAGAAACTATGAGTTACTGTGCCACTTGTGAGGCTTAGAAGCAATGACATTGCAGAAAGAGTCAACATATATATTGCCCTAATCATGGTTTCTAATGCTATGACCCAATAGGAGGAACTAGAGATTTTTAGAGGAATTACTGATTTTGAGACAATTACATGAAAAATGTTAAGATAAACCTGGAGCATCTTGTAATACCAGGAAGTTAAAAAAGCAAACAAACAAAAAGCATGAAACAGAAAACCAGGAGTTTCCCTTGTGGCTCAGAGGGTTAAGAACCCAATTAGTATCCATGAGGATTCATGTTCTATCCCTGGTCTCACTCAGTGGCTCAAGGATCTGTTATTGCCATGAGCTGTCTCATAGTCCATAGATGTGTCTTGGACCTGGCACTGCTGTGGCTGTAGCATATAGGGTGGCACCTACATCTCTGATTCAAATCCAAGCCTGGGAACTTCCATATGTGACAGGTGGGGCCCTACAAAAACAAAACAGAAACAAAAACTAAAACAACAAAAAAAGGAAAAAAAAGGGAAAAGAACCTCCCAAAATGAAACAGAATAAAAAGGATGCTACACAAACAAAAAAAAAAACTATCCCATATAGAGAATGATAGGTGTACAACAAAGGGATACAGAAACTAAAAGAACCATCTCACAATGGGCAAATCTGAAATGATATGAGCAAGAAAATTAATAAAGTAGTACTTGGTTATATGTCAAAGTAAGAAATAAGTATCTGTGAATCCCTACTAATATAAGCAAATGATTAAATGTTTTAAATATATATAAATATGTATTTATGAATAAATAAAGATATCAAGTGACTAGACAAATCTCCTATGCATAATTCTATATACTTTAAGTACATGTTTATCTTTCCCTGATTTCATTTATTATTTGAAGATTTTTATTTTAATTTATTTTATTTTATTCTATTTTATTTTATTTTTTTTGTCTTTTTAGGGCTGCACCTGCAGCACATGGAGGTTCACAGGCTAGGGGTCAAATTGGAGCTGGAGCTGCTGGCCTACACCATAGCCACAGCAACAAGGGATCCAAGCTGCATCTGTGACCTATACCAAAGTTCACAGCAAGTGAGGCCAAGGATTGAACCTGCATCTTCATGGAGGCTAGTCAGATTCAGTACCATTGAGTCACTATAGGGACTCCTATTTTTTATTTTTTAGAGTTTATTGAATTGTAGTTGAGCTACAATGTTATGAAAATTTCTGCTGTACAACAAAGTGTTTCATTTCTACTTGTACACATATTCATATAGCTTATCAAAGAATATTTAGTGGAGTTCCCTGTGCTGTACAGTAGGTCCCCATTGGCCAGTCATTCCATATACCACAGTGTGTATATGCCAAATCCAAACCCCCAGTCCATCCCTCCTCCCATCCCACCTATCCTCTTTGGTAACCATAAGTTTATTTTCAAAGTCTATGTGTCTGTTTCTCTTCTGCAAATAAGTTCGTTTTTATTCTTTTTCAACATTCCACATACAAGTGATATCATACTTTGTGTTCCTTCACTGTATGACTAACTTCACTTAGTATGATAATCTCCAGGTCTATCCATGTTGAGGCAAATGGCATTATTTCATTATTTTTTATGGCAGAGTAATATCCCATTGTGTATGTATACCACATCTTCTTTATCCATTGCTCCGTCACTGGACATTTAAGCTGCTTTCATGTCTTGGCTATTGTAAATAGTGCTGCAGTGAACATTGGGGTGCTTGTATTTTTTCAAATTTTGGTTTTGCCTGGATATACGCCTAGGAGTGGGATTGCTGGATCTAATGGTAGTTCTATTTTTAATCATTTGAGGAACCTGCATACTGTTTTTCATAGTGGTTGTACCTATATACATTCCCAACAACAGTATAAGAGGGTTCCTTTTATCCTCACCCCTCTGGCATTTATTATTTGCAGACTTCCTGATAATGGCCATTTTGGCTGGTGTAAGGTAGTACCTAAGAGTAGTTTTGATTTGCATTTCTTTAACAATTACCAAAGCTGATCATCTTTTCATGTGCCTTTTGGCCATCTGTATGTCTTTTTTTTGGAGAGATGTCTATTTAGAACTTTTGCCCATTTTTTGATTGTTTCTTTTTCTGATATTGAGCTCTATGAGCTGTCTGTATGTTTTGGAGATTAACCTCACTTAGTCACATAATTTACAAATATTTTCTTGCATTCTGTTGGTTGTCTTTTCGTTTTGTTTATGGTTTTCTTTGCTGTGCAAAAGTTTTTAGGTTTAATTAGGTCCTATTTGTTTATTTTTATTTCCATTACTCTAGGAGACAGATCTAAAAAGGTGGCTGTGATTTATGTCAAAGAGTGTTCTGCCTGTTTTTTCCTCTAGGTGTTTTATACTATCTGGTCTTAACATTTAGGTCTTTAATCCACTTTGCACTTATTTTTGCATGTGGTATTAGAGAATCTTGAAGATTATCCTCTCATATTACTTTTTCTTCTTTATGCCACGTATAGTATGACTTAGTGGTTAAGAATATGGATTACGGCACCAGATAGCCTGGGTTTGATTCCTGAACTCTATCTTAGTTTTCTGTGGGTAAATTACAGAATAACTCTGTCCCTCAGATATTTAAAGTGTAGTTATATAAAATTAAAATTGTGTACTGAATGTGAAACCAAATAATTGTCTGAATAGTTGAACAAATATCTGAATAGTTGTATAGGTGAAGTTATTTGTAAACAAAAGAATGCCTGGGGATTAATTTAAAATAGAGTATATCTTTCCATTTCTTTGTGTCTTCTTTAATTTCCTTGATTGATGTTATATAGTTCTTGGCTTATAAGTCCTTTACCTCCTTGGCGAGGTGTATTCCCAGGTATTTGATTTTTTGGGGTGCAATTTTAAAGGGTATTGTATTTCTGTATTCCTTTTCTAATGTTTCATTGTTTGTATAGGGAAATGCAACATATTTCTGAATGTTAATCTTATATCCTGCTACTTTGCTGAATTTGTTAATCAGTTCAAGCAGTTTTGGGGTTGAGTCCTTGGGGTTTTCTATGTATAGTATCAAGTCATCTGCATACAGTGACAGTTTTATCTCTTCTCTTCCTATTTGGATGCCTTTTATTTCTTTTGTTTGTCTGATTGCTGTGGCTAGGACTTCTAGTACTATGTTACTATGTTGAATAGCAGTGGTGAGAGTGGGCATCCCTGTCTTGTTCCAGATTTGAGTGAGAAAACTTTCAATTTTTCTCCACTGAGTATTATATTTGCTGTGGGTTTGTCATAAATGGCTTTGATTATGTTAGGGAATGTTACCTCTATACCCACTTTTGTGAGAGTTTTTTTTTTATCATAAATGGATTTTGGACATTGTCAAATGCTTTTTCTGCATCTGTTGAGATGATCATATGGTTTTTGGATTTTCTTTGTTAATGTGGTGTATGACATTGATTGAATAACATATGTTGAACCATGCTTGTGAACCTGGGATGAATCCCACCTGGTCATGGTGTACAATATTTTTGATATGTTGTTAGATTGGGTTGGCTAGATTTTTGTTGAGAATTTTTGAATCTATATTCATCAAAGATATTGGCCAGTAGTTTTCTTTTTTGGTAGTATCTTTGTCTGGTTTTGGAATTAGGGTGATGGTGGCATCATAGAATGCCTTTGGGAGTGTTCCTTCTTCTTCAACCTTTTTAAAAAGTTTAAGGAAATTGAAGAAGATATGAATAAATGGAAAGATATTCCATATTCCTTGATCAGAAAAATTAACATTGCAAAAATGGCCATATAGCCCAAAGCAATCCACAGATTCAATGGAATCCCCATCAAATTACCCATGACATTTTTCACAGATATAGAACAAATCATCCCAAAATTTATATGGAACCGCAAAAGAGCCGAATTGCCAAAGCAATCCTGAGAAACAGAAACCAAGCAGGAGGCATAACACTTCCAAGCCTCAAGCAATATTACAGGGCCACAGTCATCAAGACAATGTGGTACTGGTACCAAAACAGACATACAGATCAATGGAACAGAATAGAGAATCCAGAAATAAATCCAGACACATGTGGTCAATTAATCTTTGACAGGGGAGGCAAGAACATAAAATGGGAAAAAGAACGTCTTTTCAGCAAGAATTGATGGGAAAACTGGACAGCTGCATACAAATCAATGAAACTAGAACACACCCTCACACCATACACCAAAATAAACTCCAAATGGCTGAAAGACTTAAATATAAGACAAGACACCATCAAATTCCTGGAAGAGAACATTCTCTGACATCAACCTTACAAATGTTTTCTCAGGTGAGTCTCCCAAAGGAACAGAAATAAGAGCAAAAATAAACAAATGAGACCTAATCAAACTGTCAAGCTTTTGCACAGCAAAGGAAACCAAAAAGAAAACAAAAAGACAACTTCCAGAATGGGAGAAAATAGTTTCAAATGATGCAACGGACAAGGGCTTAATCTCTAGAATATACAAGCAACTTATACAACTCAACAGCAAAAAAGCCAACCACCCAATGGAAAAATGGACAAAAGACCTGAATAGACATTTCTCCAAGGAGGATATACAGATGGCCGACAAGCACATGAAAAAATGCTCTACATCCCTGATTATTAGAGAAATGCAAATCAAAACTACCATGAGATACCACCTCACACCAGTCAGAATGGCCATCATTAAGAATTCCATAAATAACAAGTGCTGGTGGGGGTGTGGAGAAAAGGGAACCCTCCTGCACTGTTGGTGGGAATGTAAGATAGTACAGCCACTATGGAGAACAGTATGGAGGTACCTTAGAAATCTATACATAGAACTACCATATGATCCAGCAATCCCACTCTTGGGCATATATCTGGCCAAATCTTTACTTAAAAAAACACATGCACCCGCATGTTCATTGTAGCACTATTCGCAATAGCCAAGACTTGGAAACAACCCAAATGTCCACCAAGGGATGATTGGATTAGAAATTGTGGTATATATACACAATGGAATACTACTCAGTCATAGAAAGAATGAAATAATGCCATTTGCAGCACCAAGGATGGAACTAGAGAATCTCATACTGAGTGAAATGTCAGAAAGAGAAAGGCAAATACCATATGATATCACTCATGTCTGGTATTTAATATACAGCACAAATGAAACTTTCCACAGAAAAGAAAATCATAGACTTGGAGAATGGACTTGTGATTGCCCAGGGGGAGGGGGAGGGAGTGGGTGGTATCTGGAGTTTGGGTTTAAGTGATTCAAACTATTGCTCTTGGAATGGATTTACAATGAGATCCTGCTGTGTATCACTGAGAACTAAGTCTAGATACTTACATTGCAACGTGACAATGGGAGGAAAAAAATGTATACATGTATGTGTAACTTTGTCCCCATGCTATACAGTGGAAAAATAAATAAATAAATAAATGAAATTTAAAAAAATGAAAAATAAAAAATAAAATAGAGTATAAAGATGAGAGACAAAGCAAGTGACATGAATATTTCACTTAATATTTATTCATCTGCAAGTAACATATCTTTTCCAGATTTAAAGTGTAAGAATATCTGTTGGATTATAAAATCATAAGAATGTTTTATTGAAATTTATCTGAATCTGCTTCTCTGTGATTCTTTCAACTATGCCCTCTATTATTTATTGAGTTCATCTCCCTGGTTTTTCTCTTGATGGCAAAATGGACATAGACTGTGGCAAATTTAATATTTACTCACCGTGACAGTCAGAGGGACAAACACTAACTTTTTCAGGGATCTCTTTTAAAATAAAAGATACAGTTTTCCCCAGAAACTTCCAGAAAAATCTCATATTTTTTCTGATTGGCCCCAACTAAGTCATATACTCTTCCCTTAACAGAGCCCTGGAATTCTCTGTTGCTAAAGGTTGGGGTGGGTGCTGCAGAAATACAAAACAAAAATCAGGGTTCCTTTAGAAATGGGAAACAAATCAATGAATTCAAGTGCTACTAAAAATGTCTGGTAAAATAGAGGGTGATACAGGAGGTACAGCATCCATCGAATTCAGTGCTCCCCCAAATTTTTGGTATCTAGATTCCCTTTGGTTTGCCAAATGTCTTAGGACATAAAGAACTTTGTTTATGTGGATTACATCTATCAATATCTACCACATTGAAAATGTAAACAAGTTGAAATGTATTTATTAAACATTGAAAAGTAAAAATAATAAGATTATGATCTATTACCTTACACAATTAAATTAAAAATATCTTGAAGGAAATATTTATTGAATGACTAAATGTGTCAGGCACTTTATTGAGCATTCATGGCATGAAATCAGTTATGTGATGTTTGATATTCAGGAAGAAGATAGGCCTTACTTTTGTTATCCAACAGTTACAAGTTACCATTTTTTTTCTTTAAAGTTTTGCTCATATCTGTGCACGCCTCTCCTTTTAGGGTATCTTCAGCTTCAGGTCTCCTCATCTAATACATGGTTTGTTGAAGTTAGTCTCCTTGTTTCAGAGCTGTAAGTCAATTGCAAGTTCAGGTTTCTGAAAGGTACCATCACATTAGTCTGTTCCCTGAAGACTTTAGTGACTGATGGTTGTAAGATAAATTCAGATTCTTAGAGTGGCATTTAAGATATTCAGTAACCTGACCTGCTTCCCAGCTTTTCCCCTACATTCACCAACAGTTCTCACCAATATTCTGTCAGCTTTCTAATTCTATTCCATGGTTCACCTCCTTCATCCCCTTTCCCAGTGCCACACTCCTTTCCATAGACATGGACTCTAGTCATACTCATTCCTTTTTTTCCCCCAAATTTCATCTTTTTTTCTATTTTTAAGGCACATTTTCCTTCTAATACTACTTATGAGCTAAATATCTCAGGCTTCTTCCTTCCTTCCTTCCTTTCTTAAATTTTCCTTTGTTTCTTTTGTCTTTTTAGGGCTGCACCCAAGGAATATGTAATTTCCCACTCTAGTGGTCAAATCAGAGCTGTAGGTGCCTGCCTACATCACAGCCACAGCAACGCAGGATAGGAGCTATGTCTGCAGCCTACACCACAGCTCACTGCAATGCTGGATCCTTAATTCACTGAGTGAAGCCAGGGATTGTACCTGCATCCTCATGGATACTAGTTGGGTTCGTTACCAGTGAACTATACTGGGGACTCCAAGAATTTCCATTTTCTTAAATGCAAGGATGTGTGGGAAAGGCAGCATTGACTCAAATTCCAGCTGATTTCCATGATATAGATGAAATTGGACAGGCTTCTTAGTATTTCAAATTATGAGATATTAACTGAGGAAAACATGAAAGTTCATATCTGATACATTGGTAGGCAATGTAATGAAATGTCTAGCTTTGCACTTAACAGATGGTATATTCACAATACATTTTCCTTTATTTTTTGCACATAAAATTATTGTTTAGATATTTAAAATTTTAATGTTTCCTGCATCATTTGTGTTTGAGCAGCACCTCTGGATTTTTATTAATGCTATGCATATATCAATCCTTACCTTGGAATCAGTCCAGTTTAATGGTATCCCTAACAACAAACAAAGCAAGTAATAATACCAGAGAGAAAAGCTGTATTCAGTTACACTTGGGAATTACACTGCCATATATGATGGGCAGCCAATCAAACTACATGAAAACATGAAATGTCAATATAAATAGAATCATCTACAAACTGCCATGTATGATGGGCAACCAAACTACATGAAATCTATAGAAATGTCAATATAAATAGAATCATCTAAAAATTATAGATTGATAAACCACTCATATATTCAGATACTCTATTTTAGAGAACTTGAGGCATAATTGTCCAACAACAAAGAGGAAATTGTTCTAGATTAGAGAAAACATTGCTTTCAAATTCGAACATAATCTCTTGAACAAATGCAAAATTAAGGACCAAACTGAAATATATTTGCTTACTTTTGTCATACAGTGTTGCTTAAAGGGGGCTTAAAATGGATTAATACTTGAGGACTTGGAATATGTGATAGTTTGTAAGATTATGCCTTGGGATCCCAGGATACTGCCAGCAACGTTAAAGGGAGGCGACCTCCATATGTAGTGATTTCCACTCTCAGCATTTGTTGAAGTTGTTAAAATTGTAACTGATTATATTCTGAAACAAAGAGTTAACTACACTCTGACCCAATTTTTGGCCTCAAGAGTATAATAACAATAATAATGATAGTTATTTTTATTATTTTGTAACTCAGACAGCTTTATTTCGCTGTAATTAGCTTTTTGGCACTGATTCATCTCATAAGGGTTTAAGCTGTGAGAATCTCTCCCCAAATTCTGCACCTTTGGCTCTAGTAACTTTAGTGAGGTAGTTTTCCTCTTTTTACCAAAAATAATTAATGTAGAGTAGATTTATAATATTGTGTTCATTACAGACATATAACACATTATTCAATTACATATGTTTATTTCAGATTATTTTCTATTATAGGTTATTATAAATGTAGAATGTAGTTCCCTGTGCTATATGTAAATCTTTGTTGCATATCTATTTTATGTTTAGTTGTTTGTATCTGTTAATCCCATACCCCTAATTTAACCCCCTCTCTTTCCCCTTTGGTAACTGTAAGTTTGTTTTCTATGCCTGTGAGCCTGTTTCTCTCTGTATATAGATTAATTTGTGTTATTTTTTTAGATTCCACACATAAGTGATAGTGTATAATAATTTTATTTCCCTGACTTACCTCACTTAGTATAATATTATCTAAGTTCAACCGTATTGTTGCAAGTGGCTCTATTTCACTCCTGTGTATGGCTGAGTAGTACCCATTACACACACAGAGACTACATCATCTTTATTCATTTATCTGTTGATGGATATTTAAGGTTCTTCCATGTCTTAATGACTGTAAATAGAGCTGCCGTGAAGATCGGAGTGGATGCCACTTTTCAAATGAGAGTTTTTGTCTTTTTTGGATATATGCCCAGGTGGGGTTGCTGGATCTAGTAATTATTTATTAACCTAGTAATTATTTACTTCATCCCTTCTGGAACCTAGTAGCTTAGATTTTGACATATATTTTGGCAGAATCTCTCTGAACTTGTTTGACTCATACACCAACATGTTTTAATTTTTTTTTTCAAATTAAAGCATAGTTGATTCACAGTGTTTCTTCAATTTCTTTGTATGGCAAAGTGACCCAATCACACACACAGTTCCCTATGCCACACAGTAAGATCCCACTGCTCAACAATTCTAAATGTTACAGTTTGCCTCCACCAAACCCTAACTCCCATCCACCCCACTCCTTCTCTCCTCCCCGCTGGCAACCACCAGTCTGCTCTCCTTGGCTGTGATCTGTTCTGTTTTGTAGACAGGATCATTTGTGCCATATTTTAGATTCCACAAAAAGTGCTATCGTATGGTATTTGTCTTATTCCTTCTGGCTTACTTCACTTAGCATGAGAATCTCTAGTTCTATCCATGTTGCTGAAAATGGCATGAGTTTGTCTTTTTATGGCCCAGTAACATTCCATTGTATGTATGTACCACATCTTAGTCCATTCATCTGTTGAGGGACATGTAGGTTGTTTCCATGTCTTGGCTCTTGTGACTAGTGCTGCAATGAACATACAGGTGCATGTATCTTCTTCAAGGAAAGTTGTGTCCAGATATATGGCTAGGAGTGGGATTGTTGGATCATAAGGTAGTTCTGTATTTAGTTTTTTGAGGTACCTCCATACTGTTTTCCATAGTGATTGCACCAATTTAAATTCCTACCAACAGAGAAGGAAGGTACCATTTTCTCCACACCCTCTCTAGCATTTGTTATTTGTTGAATTGTTAATGATGGCCATTCTGGTGTGAGGTGGTACCTCACTTTAGTTTTGATTTGCATTTCTCTAATAAATAGTGATCATTTTTTTCATGTGACTGTTGGCCATTCATACGTCTTCTTTGAGAAATGTTGACTGAGGCCTTCTGCTCTTTTTTTATTGGGGGGTTTGGTTTTCATTGTTGAGTTGTATGAGTTTGTATATTTTGGCGATTGGATCCTTGTCTATTGCATAGTTTGCAAAGATTTCCTACCATTCTTTGGGTTGTCTTTTTGTTTTTTTTAATGGTTTCCTTTCCTGTGCAAAAGTTTTTACCATGACTGATCCAGGAACATATTCAAAATGTGAACAGACCAATAGCCAATACTGAAATTGAAAATGTGATTTAAAAACTTCCAAAAACCAAAAGTCCGAGACCTGATGGCTATGCAGGCAAATTCTATCAAACATTCAGAGAAGAGATAACACCTATACTTCTGAGACTCTTCTAAAAATCAGCAGAAGGAAAACTGCCAACTCCTTCTATAGGGCCACCATCACCCAGATGTTTTAGTAATTTAATATTTTATATACAGTGGCCATTTTCCACTTTTGCAGTATTCCTTGATGTTGAAAGTAAAGTTTCATCAAACTAAAATCAATTATTCATAGGGGATGATATTTGTTTCATCTTTACAATTTTTTTCATAGCATTTATTACTTCCCTATTTCTTAGAGTGTAAATGAAAGGATTTAACAAGGGAATCACTAGAGTATAAAAAATAGCAAGGGGTATATCTTTATCTCCTTTCTTAACTGAATTTGGTCGAACATACGTGAAGAGAAGAGAACTATAGACTATTGAAACCGAGAGAAAGTGGGATGCACAAGTAGATAAGGCTTTTCCTCTGCCCTTGTTGGATTTCATTGTGAAAATGGTGAAGAGGATGGAAAGGTAAGAGATTATTACTATAGTAATAGAGAGGATTGACATTGACCCTGCAAAGATAAATAACATCAACTCATTGATATAAGGGTCAACACAGGAGAGTCTGTATAATGGAAGAACATCACAAAAGAAGTGGTTGATTTGATGAGACCTACAGAAAGTTAGCCTAAACAGAAAACCTATATGAATTATAGGATGCAGGTTTCCAGCTATGTAGACACCCATAGTCATCTGAATGCAGAGTTCCTTTGACATTAAGGTGTGGTACTGCAGTGGGTTGCAGATGGCCACATAGCGATCATAGGCCATGGCTGCCAGGAGGAAGCAGTCTGCAGTTTCAGCTAGGCAGAGGAAATACCATTGTGCCATGCATTCATAGAGGGAAATGATTCTGTCCTTGGAAAAGAAGTTCTGTAGCATCTTTGGGGTAATGGCACAGGAACAACAGGAATCCATCAGAGCGAGGTTGCCCAGAAAGATGTACATTGGGGTGTGAAGATGAGGCTCTGTAAATATCACTGCCACCAATCCAAGGTTTCCCACCATGGTGATCAGATAGATGGTAAAGAACACGAGAAACAGAATGGTCCTCAGCTCTTTAAATCCTGTGAGGATAAACTCAGTTGTCAGGGATTGATTACCCTCTGTCATCTCTGTGTTGTCTGTTGAGACAGAAATGATGGAGATACAAGATTTAATTTAAAATGTGTATAATTTTTCCCTTTAAATTTTGCTTTTTACCACAAGGAGAAGAGCTTCTCCTTCAATTTCCTCCTCTTATCTCCTGTAATACAGGCACACAAACTCCAGGGAATGTTCGTTCCTCTAACATGTTAGATTTAATGATGGTACACCTGTAACTCAGTACTCACAAGGCTCTTTTGATAATTACAGGGAGGATGCTTACATTGGGAGAGTTTTGTCTTTATGAATTTATGGAAGTATGGTATATAAATCTATGGAACTCATGTTTGTTTTAGTCATCTCAAATAAAGTCTGTGTTAGTTTTTACAAGTTAAATTCCTTAAAATGGATTTAAAATCAACTTTCCTGTATAGATAAACATTTTCATTGAGGAAAAAGTTTTCATATGCTCTCCCAGTGCTGTGAATGTTTTAAATGAGCAACGATCAGACATGTTATATTTACCCCTTAGGATTTCCTGAATGTCATGAAGGATTAAAGAAAGGACATTCAGTTTTAAATACATATGACTCATTCACTTTGCTGTACCCCTGAGACCAACACAACGTTGTAAATCAACTATATTCCAATAAAATTAAATTTTAAAAATAAAGAATGTAAACTCAGATAGCTACGGAATAAAATGTGCGCTGTTTATCCCATCTTTCATCCTTCTGGCATGGGCCATACCCATCTTTATGAACACTGACTCTGTCTATGTCATTGTTCTTGTTGATTTTTGCCCTTATATATGCATCCTTTCTTCCTTTATGTAAACCTTAGTTTACGGAGAATGGTAAATTAATAAAGTTTTAAGTAAATGATCCTGATTATTCTAACTTCCATTTTTTTTTTGGCTTTTTTGACTTTTCTAGGGCCACCTCATGGCATATGGAGGTTCCAGGCTAGGGTTCTAATTGGAGCCGTAGCCATGGGCCTATGCCAGAGCCACAGCAATGCAGGATCTGAACCGTATCTGCAACCTACACCATAGCCCATGGCAACACCAGGTCCTTAACCCACTGAGCAAGGCCAGGGACCGAACCTGCAACCTCATGGTTCCTAGTCTGATTCGTTAGCCACTGTGACACAACTGGAACTCCTCTAACTTCCAATTTCTGTGCCCTCAACCTAGTCTTTTATACCCAATAATTTACAATAGCTTTTGTACAGTCTGTGGTGTTTTTTTTTTTTCATACATGTAGACACAATTTCCTTATGGTGCTGGAGGCATTTTGAGGTTAAGTGTGACTTATATTTCTTATAAGAGCTGTACCATGCTCTGTGGAAAATTTGATTTTGATTCCAGTCTTACTGTCACTACAGCAACTTGTGATACATAAACTGTTTTCAGTATCCTACTAGTGATACTCAGGGACTTGATTGGTTGTCCTAACAGTGAAACTTATTGACCTCTTCTGCAGTTTGTGTCTTTTAATTTTGAATGAGAGTCTACAAAGATGGGAGTTCCTGTCATGGCTCAGCACTAACAAACCCAACTAGTATCCATGAGGATGCAGGTTTAATCTCTGGCCTCACTCAGTGGGTTAAATGATCTGGCATTGCTGGGAGCTGTGGTGAAGTTCACAGGCATGGCTTGGATCTGGCATTGCTATGGCTGTGGTGTAGGCTGGTGGCTACAGCTCCAATTCAAGCCCTAGCCTGGGAACCTCCATAAACCACAGGTGTGGCCCTGAAATAGAAAGGAAAAATGAAGGAAGGAAGGAAGGAAGGAAGGAAGGAAGGAAGGAAGGAAGGAAGGAAAGAGAGAGAGAGAAAGAAAGAAAGCAAGAAAGCAAGCAAGCAAGAAAATCACTCATGGCATATATATATTTTTTTAAATAAAGAGGGAGTTCCACAGCACAATGGAAATGAATCTGACTATCATCCATGAGGATCCAGGTTTGATCCCTGGACTTGCTTAGAGGGTTAAGAATATGGTGTTGCCATGAGCTGTAGAGTAGGTCGCAGATGCAGCTTGGACCTGACATTGCCATGCCTATGGCATAGGCTAGCAGCTACAGCACTGATTTGACTCCCAGCCTGGAAACTTCCATATGCCGTGCTGTTGCCCTAAAAAGACGTAAACAAACAAAACATTAATTAAATAAATAAACATTAATTATAAGCCACATAATTATTCATCCTAGCTGGAAAAAAAATTCTGCGTAAGTGCCTGAATTATTTAACAGAGTTACTTTGTGTCTTACCTGTATATTTGAGATTCCGCCTTAATCAGAAAAGGTCAGAGAGTTGAAGTGTCAATCTCATCTTAGTTTTTCTGCCACCTTCAGTTGGGAAAGATAACTGAGTCATTGAAATATAACAAAGATAACAACAAAAATACTTAATACTTCAGATAAATAAATATTAAGTATTAGCAAATACTAAAAAATACATTTGAATACTTTCATTAGCTACATTTCATTGGAAAAAATCTTGTAATGTCTCTTGGTTCGTTTGCAGTGTTCGGTTGCTCAGAATTTCAGAATATAAACCTTGGTCCCTAAAACATTTGGGATTAAAATAATGAGAATATTGGTGACTATAAATAGGTTAGATTCAATAATGAGGTCCTTAAAATGCTAATGTAAAATTTTCTATCAAATCCTGAGGGATTTTCCTGCACTGACATCAGTGTATTTCTGTTGGGAAATTCATAGCCAACACACATAAAGATGCCCTCTGAGACAGTGAGTTTAAAGCAAATTATTATGTGGAACCTAAAAAAACAAAACAAATTAAGGAATATAACAAACAGAAACAAAGTCTCTGATATAGAGAACAAACTAGCAGTTACCAGTGGGAGAGGAAATGGGCATGGTATAAGAGGGTTAGAGGATGGAGAAGTACACAGTATTACGTGTAAAACACATAAGCTACAAGGGTATATTGTACAACATAGGGAATATATCTAATATTTTGTATTAACTTTATATGTATAATGATTTATATAAATATTGAATGTTGCACACCTGATAGTAATATAATATTGTACATCAGCTGTACTTCCAAAAAAAATGTCTTTGAGTTATGTTGGTGTGGAAAATTCAGAAGAGTGATATGTCACCAAAATATTGGATTCCTTAAAGGAAAATAATGATATAATAGAAGCTATAGTAAAAATTATAATCCAAGAAATTTTGAAAAATAGCAGAACTTCAATACATGGTTTGAAATACACTTGTGATACTTGATCCAGATAAAGGAGCTCCAAGATATATCCTGGTGTAAGTGAAAAAATGAAAAAAATGTCTTCAATTTCTGCTCCTGCATGTAGAAAGGCAATTTCCCTACCAGAGAAAGGAAATCAAGGCACAAAATATATGTGTGTGTGTGTGTGTGTGTGTGTGTGTGTTTCTATGGAATGATTTGTCTCTATGCTACACTTCAAATAACAAACACTTTCTCTTTTTTTTTTTTGTCTTTTGCCTTTCCTAGGGCTGCTCCTGGGGCACATGGAGGTTCCCAGGCTAGGGGTCTAAACGGAGCTGTAGCCACCAGCCTACGCCAGAGCCACAGCAACGCAGGATCCAAGGTGCATCTGCATCCTACACGACAGCCCATGCCAATGCCAGATCCTTAACCCACTGAGCAAGGTCAGGGATTGAACACACAACATCATGGTTCCTAGTCAGATTCATTAACCACTGCACCATAATGGGAACCCTGAAATATTTTCTCATATTTGAAAAGATTTGGAAGGTATCCAGACCAGAATAAGTGAACAAGTTTTATAGGGTCCCTCTGGAACAATGTCTGATTTTCTTTATGAGGCAGGAAATGCACAAGATCAGCTTAGCCATCTTGTAAAAGAGAACAACAACAACAACAACAAACCTATATGAAAGTTCAGTGGTCATTTCAGAAGGATTCAGGAAGCATCTTGAGGTTTTTGAGTTCCTACTAGATAAGTTGAGACAATTTTGTCATCAAAGTGAATAGTAATTGCAATGGATTTAAGCTGATAAAACACATTTATGTCTATGAGTTCATAATGATAGTTTTTAATATGTTAAAGTTCTTCATGGGCTATTAGGAAAACAACTTATTATTCTGAACTCTGGTAATTAGCTTTACTTACTCTGCTTTTTCTATGTGAATGGTGCCTGTTTTTTAAACACAGTGTGACATTTTATAAGAAAGTAAAACTTTAAATCTGTTATTTTTCATTTTTTAAAAGTTTGTTGACCTATGGTTAATTTACAATGTTGTGATCATTTCTGATGTGCAACAAAGTGAATCAGTTCTACGTGTCATACACATCCATTTTTTCAGATGCTTTTCACACATAGATCGTCACAGAACATTGTATAGATTTCTCTGTGTCATACAGTAGGTTCCCATTGACCAGTCATTCCATCTGCCACAGTGTGAATATGCTAAGCACAAACCCGTAGTCTCTTTCTCCCCCTCTGCATATTGCCTTTGGTAAACATAGGTTTGTTTTCAAAGTCTGTGAGTTTGTTTCTGTTTTACAAATAAGTTCATTTGTATCTTTTTTTTTAAATTTCACATACAACAGATATGATGTTTTTCTTTCACTGTCTCACTTCACTTAGTAAGCCCATCTATGTTATTGTAATTCACATTATTTTGTTCTTTTTAACGGCCAGGTAATATACCATTTATTCTTTTTAATAGCCTGATAATATACCAGGTAATATACTTCTTCTTAATCCATTCTTCTGTCAGTGGACGTTTAGATTGTTTTCATGTCTTGGCTGTTGTAAGTAGTGCCTCAATGAACACTCGGGTTGAGGCATCTTTTTGAAATATAATTTTCTCCAGGTAGATGTCAAGAGTGGCGTTTCTGGATCAAATTTTCAGTTTTCATTTTTTGAGGAACCTCCATGCAGTTTTCCATAGTGGTTGTACCAATTTGCATTTCTACCAGTGCTGTAAGCGGATTCCCTTTAATCCATACCCTCTCCAGCATCTATTGTTTATAGACTTTCGATGATGGCCATTTTGGTTGGTGTAAGGTCATGGCTCAGAGTAGTTTTGATTTGCATTTTTTAGTAATTAGTGCTGCTGAGCATCTTTTCAGGTGTTTTTTTTTGGCCATCTATGTCTTCTTTGTTTTTCTGTTTTTTTTTTTTCCCCGATATTGAACTTTTTGGGCTGTTTGTATTGATTTGGAAATCATCCCTTGTCAGTAGCTTCATTTGAAAATATATTCTCTGATCTATGGATTGTCTTTTCCTTTTGTTTGTGGTTTACTTTTCTGTGCAAAAGCTTTTAAGTTTAATTAGCTCCCAGTTGTTTATTTTTGTTTTTATTTTCATTACTCAAGGAGGTGGGTCTGAGAAGGTATAACTGTGGTTTCTTCCTTTCTAATTTGAATTCCTTTTATTTCTTTTTCTCTGTACATGGTAGTTCTATGTATAGACTTCTAAGGTATCTCCAAACTGTTCTCCATAGTGGCTGTACCAGTTGACATTCCCACCAACAGTGTAGGAGGGTTCCCTTTTCTCCAACCCCCTCCAGCACTTGTTATTTTTGGACTTATTAATGATGGCCATTCTGACTGGTGTGAGGTGATATCTCATGGTAGTTTTGATTTGCATTTCTCCAATAATCAGTGATGTTGAGCATTTTTTCATGTGCTTGTTGTCCATCTGTGTATCTGCTTTGGAGAACAGTCTATTCAGGTCTTTTGTCCATTTTTCCATTGGGTGGTTGGCTTTTTTGCTGTTGAGTTGTATAAGTTGCTTGTATATTCTAGAGATTAAGCCCTTGTCCGTTACATCATTTGAAACTATTTTCTCCCATTCTGGAAGTTGTCTTTTTGCTTTCCTTTTGGTTTCCTTTGCTGTGCAAAAGCTTTTCAGTTTGATGAGGTGCCATGGGTTTATTTTTGCTCTAATTTCGATTGCTTTGGGAGACTGACCTGAGAAAATATACATGAGGTTGATGTCAGAGAGTGTTTTGCCTATGTTTTCTAGGAGTTTGATGGTGTCCTGTCGTATATTTAAGTCTTTCAGCCATTTTGAGGTTATTTTTGTGCATGGTGTGAGGGTGTGTTCTAGTTTCTTTGCTTTGCATGCAGCTGTCCAGGTTTCCCAGCAATGCTTGCTGAATAGACTTTCTTTTTCCCATTTTATGTTCTTGCCTCCCTTGTCAAAGATTAATTGACCCTAGGTGTCAGTGCTTATTTCCGGATTCTCTATTCTGTTCCATTGGTCTGTCTGTCTGTTTTGATACCAGTACCACACTGTTTTGAGGACTGTGGCTTTGTAGTATTTCTTGAAGTCTGGGAGAGTGATGCCTCCTGCTTGGTTTTTGTTTCTCAGGATTGCCTTGGCAATTCTGGGTCTTTTGTTGTTCCATATAAATGTTTGGATTGTTTGTTGTAGTTCTGTGAAAAATGTCCTGGGTAATTTGATAGGGATTGCATTGACTCTGTATATTGCTTTGGGTAGTATGGCCATTTATACAATATTGATTTTCCCAATCCAGGAACATGGACTATCTTTCCATTTCTTTACATCTTCTTTGATTTCTTTGATTAAAGTTTTATAGTTCCTGGCATATAGGTCCTTTACCTCCTTGGTCAGGTGTATTCCGAGGTATTTGATTTTGTGAGATGCCATTTTAAAAAGTATTATATCTTTGTATTCCTTTTCTAATCTTTCATTGCTGGTATACAGAAAAGCAACTGACTTCTGAATGTTAATCTTATATCCTGCTACTTTGCTGAATTTATTAATCAGTTCAAGTAGTTTTGGGGTTGAGTCCTTAGGGTTTTCTAGGTATAGTATCATGTCATCTGCATACAGTGCCAGTTTTACCTCTTCTCTTCCTATATGGATGCCTTTTATTTCTTTTGTTTGTCTAATTGCTGTGGCTAGGACTTCCAAAACTATGTTGAAGAGCAGTGGTGAGAGTGGGCATGCCTGTCTTGTTCCAGATTGGAGTGAGAAGGCTTTCAGTTTTTCCCCATTGAGGATTATATTTGCTGTGGGTTTAGCATAAATGGCTTTGATTATATTCAGGAATGTTCCCTGTATACCCACTTTGGCGAGGGTCTTGATCATGAGTGGATGTTGGACTTTGTCAAATGCTTTTTCTGCATCTATTGAGATGATCATATGATTTTTGACTTTTTTGTTAATGTGGTGTATGATGCTGATTGATTTGCGTATGGATTTTTATTTGTAGGGATTGTTTTTATGACTTCTTCAATTTCATTTCTAGTGATTGGTCTGTTCAGTTGGTCTATTTCTTCTTGATTCAGTTTTGGCAGGCTGTAAGATTCTAGAAAATTGTCTATTTCTTCCGGATTGTCAAATTTGTTGGCATATAATTGTTCATAGTATTCTCTTATGATTTTTTGTATTTCTGCTGTATCCGTTGTGATTTCTCCTTCTACATGTATAATTTTGTTTATTTGAGTTCCTTCTCTCCTCTTTTTAGTGAGTCTGGCCAGGGGTTTGTCAATTTTGTTTACCTTTTCAAAGAACCAGCTCTTGGTTTTATTAATTTTCTATACTGTTTTTTGAATCTCTATTGTATTGATTTCTTCTTGAGCTTTAGAATATCCTTCCTTCTGCTGACTTTTTTGTTCTTTTTCTAATTCATTTAGGTTGAGGGTTAAGTTGTCAATCTGGGAACTTTCTTCTTTTTTGAGGAAGGCTTGTTACACTATAAATTTCCCTCTGAGCACTGCTTTTGCAGCATCCCATAGATTTTGAGAGGTTGTGTCTTCATTATCATTTGTTTCAAGGTAGTTTTTTATTTCCTTCTTGATTTCCTCATTGACCCATTGGTTTTTTAGTAGCATGTTGTTTAGTCTCCATGTAGTAGGTTTTTCCTCATTTCACTTCCAGTGGTTGATTTCTAATTTCATGACATTGTGGTCAGAGAAGTTACTTGAGATAATTTCTATGCTCCTAAATTTGTTGAGGTTAGCTTTGTGTCCCAATATGTGGCCGATTCTTGAGAATGTTCCATGTGCACTTGAGAAGAATGTGTATTCTGCTTTTTTTGGATGTAGTTTCCTGAAGATGTCAATTAAGTCTAACTTTTCTATTGTTTCCTTTAGGATCTCTGTGGCTTTATTGGTTTTCTGTCTAGAGGATCTGTCCATTGGTGTGAGTGGGGTATTAAAGTCTCCTACTATGATTGTATTCCCATCAATTTCTCCCTTTATATCTGTTACTATTTGTTGTATGTATCTGGGCGCTCCTGTGTTTGGGGCACATATGTTGATGATGGTAATATCCTCTTCTTGGATGGATCCCTTAATCATTAAGTAGTGTCCTTTTTTGTCTTTCTTTATGTCTTTTGTTTTAAACTCTATTTTGTTTGATATGAGTGTTGCAAATCCTGATTTCCTGTCATGTCTATTGGTGTGAAACATTTTTTTTCCCACCCCTTCACTTTCGATCTATATGTGTATCCTTTGTCCTAAGGGTAAGTTTCTTGTAGGCAGCATATTGAAGGTTTTTGCCTTTTTATCCACTCAGCCCCTCTATGTCTTTTGATTGGAGCATTCAGTCCATTGACATTTAAGGCGATAATTGATAGATGTTTATTTATTGCCATTTTAAACCTCATGTTCCAGTTGATTCTATGGTTCTCCATTCTTCCTTTCTTTTTTTGGTTGGATGGTCCCCAGTTATTATCTGCTTGAGTTTTTTTTTTTTTTTCATTTTTTGTGAATGCAATGTTTGGTTGTGGCTTGTGGTTGCCGTGTTTTTTAAGTATCCTATCCTCTTCCTATAATTGTGTGCTTTAGCCTGGTGGTCCTGTAGGTTCAAACTCTTCATTACTGTATTAAAATTAAGAAGATAAACAAACAAAAAAGTGTCTATTCATTTCCTAAAATCCCATGCCCACATTTGATGATTTTGATGACTCTTTTTTATCTTTTTAATTTTATTTTGTCTGAAACATGTTCATGATTAAATCTGTATGCTGGCTTATTGTAATTTTCTTTTTATGTGGATTTTTGGTCTGGTCTTGGTAGCAGGGTGATGGTGGCCTCATAGAATTAGTTTGGGAGTATTCCTTCCTCTCCAAGTTTTTAGGAAAAACTTCAGAAAGATAGGTGTGAACCCTTCTTTAAATGCTAGATAGAATTTTCCTGTGAATCCATCTGGTCCTGAATTTTAATTTTTTTGGACATTTTTATTTTTTTTAATTTTTTGCCGGGGCCAACTCAGCTGGATGGGGCTGAAGAACGGGTGCTGTGGAACTTAAGGAAAAATAGTTAACACAAAACAAGACACAGAGACATTTATCTTAAGTCGAGGTGGGAGCCAGGGAACTCAAGGTCTCAGGGACCAAGAGCGCCCTGCCTCAAGAAACCACACTGCTTTTATTCTGAGATCAAGTGAGGAGTCGCTATGGGTCATTGATACAGGGTTTGTTTTCTATTATATAAGTTATTTTACTATTTAGAAAGCCACTTAGGTGGTCAAGGGTTAAGCTCTTACTCTGACCTCTAGGCACATAACAGTTCTTGAGCTTAAGTCACTTATGCCTTTAGGTCTTTGCTCTTAAGCTTAAGTCATTTACCAGCACTGTGACTGTTTCTCCAAGAAGGAAGACGGGATAAATTAAGACAAGAAGATGGGATAAAGTAAAGAAGGACAAGATGGAGTTTTCAAGGAAACATGTCTTGCAACATCTCCCCCTTTTTGTTTTTGCGGGAAGACAAAAATAGGTCTTGCAACTTTTTTCATTTCTTCTTGAATTATTCACTTAGACAGAACACAGTCCAAGTTAAGTCTCAGAGTTCAAGTTTTAAGTCTCACGTGGAACTCCTCGGGCTTCTGCTGTGCATAGACTGACCAGCTTCCACAGGTGGCCAGAGCAGGGCTTAGCACTCTGATGATGATGAAGGGAGTCTCTGGAACTTGACCATGAAGAGATTCTCGAGGTGCTGTACAGCCTCTCCAGTGTCCATGTCAGCAGCGGATGCTTCACTCTGATGTGATGGATGCATGGGGCAATACCACAACCTTTATAGCAGTTGGGCTTGCTATGCGACCCTCAGTTTACAAATGTTAATAAATAGCCACAAAGAATGTATCAAAGCCCATATCCCTACACTGACTACCTGAATTAAAAATCTACCTTAATTCCCCCCCTTTGAGTTGGAGACTCTAACTGTGGGAAAAGGGGCGACGACCGCTCTAACTTCTTCCTGCTGAAAAGGGGCGTCGTTAGGGAAAGCAGTTAGGTCTCCACTCATGGAATGGTCAAGTGGGCTTTGATAACATTGCTTTGGATACCTCAAAGAAATATTTTCACCAGGAGGAGGAGGTCAGCTGGTTCCACAGGGCAGCTCCAAAAGCTGGAGCTGGATTGGACAGCTCATGAATCTACTGATGAAGATCTAGCAGGGAATCAGACACATTCTGTGAACAATCAGGAATACAACATTTAGATTTTATAATAGCACAGGTAACTCATGATTCTTCTGATTTCTATGGCTGGTTATGAAACATTTGTATGCCTTGGTCAGCATGCAATGGAAAGCTACCTTATGTCCTTTTGAACAGTATGATTTATGGCATCACCTTAAAGTTAACTTACTCAAATATATTCTGAACAGTCCCCACCATGTTCAAAATTCTCTTCTCAATGTCCACTTGCCACACACCTTGTATTGCTTTCTATATCCATCTTAGTCTGTCCCTTATTTTCCAAGCAGAGCAATCAGCTGAAGACAGACTATCTTTCTTTTGCCTTAATGAGATGCAATTCCATTCCTCATTCCTTCTATGTTGAAAACACACTCATTCTACTTTTCTAAAGCAACCATGGACTCTCCTTTATAATTTCTAAAAACAAGTTTTTCTTATAGAGACCATCTCAGGTGGCACTGATCATATTGGTTAATCATTCTAAAGACCTTTAGTTTTTTGTTTAGTAACTGATGTTTCAGTGTCTCATTTGACTTCTGTTAAACCTAGGTACAATAAGATATTATACCTAATGTTGACAACTGTAACAACGTGTATGTAGTTACCTTCCATATTTTAGGAATTTCTAAAAGAGTTGGACTCTGAAACACTCAGAAAGTTATTGAGAAAAGAAAATGGATTCCCAGTCACAACTCAAAGGTTGTGTAAAGAATTTTGTAACCGGCTTGCCAGAAATATAAATGTGGCAGATTCATGAGGGAGGGGCCCAGGATTGGAGAGGAGGACTGAAAAGTGGCTCTGTATTCCTACATTTAGAGTCACCCAGGGCTGAGTGGTGATAAGGACAGGAGCCATTATGGAAATGTTCCATCAGTCTTGATCCTGGGCGTGAGGGGTCGACCACAGAGACCTTCGTCTTCAGGGGCAATCCCTCTTCCAGTGATCTCTGAATCTTGGGGCATTCCCTCTTTTCCACAGAGGAAACAGGCTCCGGACATAGGTCTCTGCCCTAGTCCTCTCACCTTGGAAACTCCCAGGTTGACTCCCTGTAGCGCCATAACTAGAGCCTCAGCCTTTTCTCAGTCTCTCTTCTTGTTCTCCTTTCATTCTTCCTGGCCCCGATTATAACATACTCTGAGGAGGTGCTCCAGATCCTGATCAGGGCCAAAAGCCAATTTTTGGAGCTTTCTCCATATATCTGGCACCGGCTAAGCTATGAATTTATCCTTAAGAATTATTTGGCCCTCCATTGTTTCTGGGTTCCTTTGTATGTTTTCTCAATGCCCTTCTGAGTCTTGCTAAGAAAGCTGATGGACTCGCTTGTTAAACCTTCAATAGTTTTTAATGGGTTTTACTCATGAGGCTTTTAGTCTCTGTACTATACAAGTAATAAAATGATTCCTATGCCAGTTGTGAGAATACTCACTGCGATGGAAACCAAAGTAAAGAGAGCTAAGACCAAATTATTTGGAGTGAGAGGCTTTCCTTTTCTTAGTAGATTTTCAGCTTCTCGGGTTAGATGTTTGATTTGACCTCAAGTGGGAAGATGAGCCTTTATCATCCTCCTTCTGGGGTCTAGAGTCGAGGGATGCTTCACAAGCTTGCTCATGATATGGTTTGATTCTTCTTGATGGAACCCAAACAGGTTGTAATCCATGACCTGGTGAAATACAAGCATATCCCCTACCCCACGTAATAAGTTTTCCTGGAGACCAGAAGTTTGTTAGTGGATCCTGCCACCAAATCAAGGGCTGTTCAGCATGAGGAAAGTTAATCTTATTTTGTTCTGTATAAAAATGTCTCTCTGCAGCTGTTTTTTCATCAGAAGCCAAGTTTAAAAAATTTAAAGTGAATAAGGTTTTGTTTAAAAGTGTTTGTTGTGACTTAACTATTTCTGTGTCTGCCCCTTTTGTTTTTGAAGAGCCTGTTTTAAATATAAATTGGCTCGTTCCACAATAGCCTGTCCTTGGGGGTTGTAAGGGAGACCAGTAGAGTGAGCAATATGCCATGTATCTAGGAATGTTTTAAGTTGAGAACTGATATAAGCTGGACCATTATCAGTTTTAATTGCTTGTGGCAGGCCCATGACTGCAAAACAGGCATACAAATGACGAATAACATGTTTAGCAGATTCACCAGACTGCGCAGTAGCCCAAATAAATTTAGAGTAAGTGTCAATACATACATGAATAAATGACAATTTTCCGAAAGATGAATAATGAGTAACATCCATTTGCCAGAGAGCATTTGGGACAAGTCCCCTAGGGTTAACTCCAGGCTCAGATTGAGAAGGATTGTTAATAATTTGACATGCAGGACATTGACGAACAATTGTCTTAGCTTTAGCCCATGTTATTCCAAATCTCTTCTTAAGGCCTCGAACATTTACATGTGTTAAATCATGAAAATGTTGAGCTTCTTGTAACACAGGTGTCACTAAGCAGTCAATTTCTTTATTTCCTGCAACTAGAGGCCCAGGTAGGTTAGTATGTGCTCTGATATGAGTAATATAAAATGGATATCTTCTTTCCCTTACAACAGTTTGTAATTTTGTAAACAAGTCAAATAACAAGACAGGTAAATTTTGTTTAATGGTAACAGCTTCAATCATTTTGGCAGCATGAACTACATATGCTGAATCAGAAAGAATATTGATAGGCTCAGGATAATCCCTCAAGGCATGGATTACAGCAGTTAGTTCAGCCTGTTGGGCTGAAAGGCCAGGTGTTCTTATAATTTTAGATTGATTAGCCACATATCCAGCCTTCCCTTTACTAGTCCCATCAGTAAAGATCACAGGGGCGTCAATGATGGGTGACTCCTTCACCTTTTTTGGCAAAATCCATTGAGTACGCTTTAAAACAGGGTTTTTTGGATAGTGATTATCTATTGATCCTACGTAATCTGCAAAGGCAATTTGCCAACCTAAATGGTTTTGAAAACAATTTTGGATTTCCTTAATAGTTAAACTAACAATTACATGATTCAGATCTTTTCCGGACATTTGTACACAGCGAGTGAATAAGTTGTGCCATCAAGTCCAGGTACGGAGACAAAGACTTCGTGACATTATTGGGAAGAAAAAGCCACTCGAGAATATTTTCTAATTGCATTAATATTCCCGTGGGAGAATGAGGAGAAGGTATAATTACTAACTGAATGGGTTGTTTCAGATTGACCCAACTTAGTTGGGAGTTTTGTATTTTACTTTCAATCTTTTTTAGTTCCTCTTCCGCTTCTGCAGTTAGAGAACGGGGGCTGTTTAATTTAGAACCTCCTCTAAGCAAGGAGAAAAGATTTGACAATTCATATGTAGGAATCCCCAAATAAGGTCGGAGCCAATTAATGTCTCCTAACAATTTTTGTAAATCATTTAATGTAGAAATTTGATCTCTTCTCAATTCTACCTTTTGAGGGTGAACAGTGGTACGTTCAACCACAGTTCCCAAATATTGATATGGACTTTTCATTTGAATCTTTTCAGGAGCAATAACCAATCCTGCTCCTTTTAGACAGGTTTGTAAACATTGGAAAACCTCAGTCAGCTGCTCCTGAGAGGGTGCAGCACAAAGTATATCATCCATATAGTGAACAATATAGCATTTAGGAAATTGTCTTCGGACTGGCTCAACAACTGAAGCCACATAATACTGACATAAGGTAGGGCTGTTTAACATACCTTGAGGCAGGACCTTCCATTGATAATGCCTTCTAGGGGCTATATTATTTACCACTGGGACCGAAAAAGCAAATTTTTCCTTATCTTCTGGGTGTAAAGGAATTGTGAAAAAGCAGTCTTTTAGGTCCAAGATAATTAACAACCAGTTAGCTGGTATCATACTAGGAGATGGGAGGCCTGGTTGAAGGGCACCCCATAGGCTGAATTACAGCATTACTCCTCTTAAATCTGTTAACAATCTCCATTTTCCTGATTTTTTCTGTTATAACAAACACTGGTGAATTCCAGGGACTAAAGGATTCTTCTATATGGCCCTTCTCTAATTGTTCTTGGACAAGATCACTTAAAACCTTTAATTTTTCTGAAGAAAGAGGCCACTTCTCAACCCAAACTGGTTTTTCTGTAGTCCATTTCAGTTGAATAGGTTCAGGAGAAACATAATTATTTTTACAAGCAGTGGCCGCTAATGAAAAGGCCGATATCCCAAACTAGATTTGTCCATTTTAACCTCAGATTCAATAGGTTCCACTCTCCCTTGATGATGTCTTCCTAATCCCAATCCGGGAATGTACCCTGTTTCTGCAACATTTTTTGGCTTTGATGACTATATTGATTCTTACTGGTGGTAAGTAATTTCTGCATGCCACTGTTGTAATAAATCTCTTCCCATAGATTGATAGGGAGTGAGCAACATAAGGTTTCAATTAGCTGGCTGCCCATCTGGTCCTTCACAATTAAGCCATTGGCACTCTTTTTGAGACCCTCTGCTTTCCTAACCCAGTGACTTCAATATCAGCTGGCTGAAGAGGCCAGGTGTCTGGCCAATGTAAATGGCTAATGATTGAAACATCAGCACCAGTATCAATCAATCCTCTAAAAGACTTCCCATTTATGATAACTTGACAAGTGTGTCGTTCCTCTAGGACCTTTTCTGATAAAAACACTCCTGCCCCTCCTGTGGTATTGAATCTCTTCTGTCTAAAATTATTCCTGTCTTTTTTCTTCTGGACTCTAGGTAAAATTAAGATTTGAGCAATCCGATCCCCTTTTTTAATTTTCCAAGGCATCGCAGTGGATACCATCACTTGTACTTTATCATCCCCAATATTATCCAATATCCTGGTATGAACTCGAATTCCTTGTTCTGTTAGCTCTGCCCTTCCTATTATCAATCCTATTGTATCTGATGGTAATGGATTTTCCAATTTGGTTGTAACAGAAGTAGGAGTTTCACTAGGAAGGAGAATTAAATCCTGTATACTAGGAAGATCTACTGTGATGTCAAACTCTGGTGCAGAGCGTAGTTCCAGGGAGTCTGGCTCTTGTTCTGAATGGGGAATGCCTCCTTGATTGATGGGGCTGGAAGCTTGCCCCGAGGGTAGTTTCCCTACAAGGGGGTTCCATCTTTATGAAAGATGGACTGGCACTGGTTAGCCCAGTGATTTCCTTTATTACATCTTGGACATAGTCTGGGCTGTTTACTATTGGTACTAGAAGGTGCTGAAGCTCTGTGAAAGAAAGGTCGGGCTCGTGGAAGAGCGCGACATTGTTTTTTAATATGTCCTGTCTTGCCACAATTAAAACATTTTCCTGAAAATTTGTCTTTAACTTTTAAATTAGCCATTGCTTGGGCTAGCATTGAGGCCTTAAAAGACTCCGTCCCCACTCCCTGACAGGCTTTAATATATTCGGCTATGTTAGCTTTCCTTTTAAAAATCCTATTGGCCTTTTTGCAATCAGTGTTTGCGTTTTCATATGCTAATAATTGAAAAATAGTATCAGACACCTCAGAGTTAGTAACTTGTCGTTTTAATGCTTCTTGTAAACGAGCTAGAAATTCAGTATAAGGTTCCTTAGGGCCTTGTAGGATCTTTTGAAAAGAAATATTTATTTGACCCGTAGATTCAATTTTATCCCATGCCATTAAGCAACATTGTCTAATCTGTTCAATAGCCAAATCATTCATTTTTATTTGATCTTGAAGATTACTCCAAGGACCAATCCCTAACAATTGTTCCATTGTAATTGGAAGATTTCGAACCTGATTAGATTAGCAGTAATTTGGGCATGATCTTGCCACCCAAGACTTAAATTGTAAATATTTCACTAGGTGATAGCACAGCACGGGTATAAGCTATGCCAATCAGCAGGAATCATACGATTTCCTTCAGCTACTCCCTGCACGATTCCTTTTGTAAAGGGAGAATTAACACCATAGTTTTGAACGGCCTGTTTTAATTCTTTAAGTATTTTAAAAGGAAAGGGCTCATGAATGAACTCGTAAACTCCATCAGGGTTGGCGGGATCAATGCCTGGAGCTACTGTCTCCCTGACAGTTACTGGAAAGGCTAAGTATATGGCATCCAAATCGCCTTCCCTTTGAGCCTGTAAAATTCCCTGTGAATGGATGATAGGTGGTGTTCAGGGATAGCGCTCATTTTCTTTACAACCCTGGAAGTAGAGGCTTGATGAGTCCTCATCACCTTACTCCTAATAGGAGGCGATTGAGGAATATCAGAATCAACAATTGGAGCCGAAGGCTCAGGAGCCAGATATTCTCTATGATAATTTGTTCAGGGACTGCCATATTAGATTCTTCCAACAAAGGTGTAAACTCCCCTCTTTCCTCTAGTTCTTGTGGTCTCTGGAAGTTCTAAACTGATTTAATTAAGCTCCAAGTACTCCAAATGGACACAGGAATTTGATGCCCTCATCATGAACATCCCTAAGTTCCATTCCTATCGTTTCCCAATCTTTAATATAACGTTTCTGATGTAAAAAGCCAATCACAATGTTTCTCACTAGTCTGAAAAAGTTTCGAAAGCGTACTTTCACTTGTTTTTGCACCCCCCTTTTTAAGGAGTTGTCCAAACAAACAAATGTAAGGATTATAGTTCCCATTTTACCCCGTAAATACCTGAGAGAGGGAACTTATCTGCAGGATTCTTTAGCGTGGCCACACAAAATTCCTCTCTCCTCAGGGCTCCACAGCACTTCCAGTGAATAAAATTTCCGCTGTAGTCGCGATCCTTCGTTCCTCTGCCTGCCTGTTTGTGAGCCTGCCCCATTGGGCGCCACTTGCCAGGGCCAGCTCAGCAGGATGGGCTGAAGAACGGGTGCTGTGGAACTTAAGGAAAAATAGTTAACAAAACAAGACACAGAGACATTTATCTTAAGTAGAGGTGGGAGCCAGGGAACTCAAGGTCTCAGGGACCAAGAGCGCCCTGCCTCAAGAAACCACACTGCTTTTATTCTGAGATCAAGTGAGGAGTGGCTATGGGTGGATGATACAGGGTTTGTTTACTATTATAAGTTCTTTTACTATTTAGAAAGCCACTTAGGTGGTAAAGGGTTAAGCTCTTACTCTGACCTCTAGGCACATAACAGTTCTTAAGCTTAAGTCACTTATGCCTTTAGGTCTTTGCTCTTAACTTAAGTCATTTACCAGCACTGTGACTGTTTTTCAAGAAGGAAGAGGGATAAATAAGACAGAAGATGGGATAAAGTAAAGAAGGACAAGATGGAGTTTTCAAGGAAACATGTCTTGCAACAATTTTTAAATTTTTTGTTTTTTTTCTTTTTAAAGGGCCACAACTGTAGCATATGGAGGTTCCCAGGCTCAGGGTCGAATCCGAGCTGTAGCTGGCTGGCCTATGCCACAGCTATAGCCGTTGGGTTCCAAGCCGTGTCTCTGACCTAACACCACATGAACAGCAATGCAGGATCCTTAACCCACTGAGTGAGGTCTGGGATTGAACTCACGTCCTCATGTATGCCAGTCAGGTTTGTTAACTGCTGAGCCATGATAGCAACTCCTTTTGGACATTTTAAAAATTACAGTTTTCAATTTTAGTGGTGTTATCAGGATGTTACCTCTTCTCTTTCTTACTGGTTTTAGTGTTGGAAGATTGTATCTTTGTAAGTTTCTGTCCATTTCTTCTAGGTTGTCCAAGTTAATGTAGTAGTCTCTTATGATCCTATATATTTCTGGGATGTCCAATATAACATCTCACTTTTCATTTCTAATTGTATTGATTTAAGTCCTCTTTTTTTTTCTTGATATCTGCCTAAGGTTTATCAATTGTGTTGATCTCTTCAAAGAACAGCTTTTGGTGTCATTGATATTTTCTGCGTATTTGTTGTTTCATTAATTTATTTATGCTTTGATCTTTATGATTCTTTCCTTCTACTACTTTGAGATTACTTGTTCTGTTTCTCTGGGTCGCTTTAGGTTTAAGGTTAGATTGTTTGAGATTTTCCTTGTTTCCTGAGGTAGAATTATTTGCTATAAACTTCCCTCTTAGAAGTTTTTTTTTTTGTTTTTTGCTGCATCCCATATGTTTTGTATCATTGTGATTCATTGTATTTGTCTTTAGATATGTTTGATTTTTCTTTGATTTCTTCAGTGATCCATTGGTTGTTTAAGAGCATGTAGTTTAGTCTCCACAATTATTTTTCGCAGTTTTTTTCCTGTTGTTGATTTCTTAGTCTTATAGCATTTGGTTGGAAAAGAGTCTTCGATTTTCAAATTTACCAAGGCCTTCTTTGTGGCACAGAATGTGATCTATCCTAGAGAATGTTCCAT
>NW_025927403.1:83624-180149 GCF_016906955.1 Phacochoerus africanus
AGAAAGGCCTGTATTGCAATAAATTTCCCTCTGAGCACTGCTTTTGCAGCATCCCATAGATTTTGAGATGTGTCTTCATTATCATTTGTTTCAAGGTAGTTTTTAATTTCCTTCTTGATTTCCTCATTGACCCATTGGTTTTTTAGTAGCATGTTGTTTAGTCTCCATGTAGTAGGTTTTTCCTCATTTCTTTTCCCATGGTTGATTTCTAATTTCATGAGGTTGTGGTCAGAGAAGTTACTTGAGATAATTTCTATGCTCCTAAATTTGTTGAGGTTAGCTTTGTGTCCCAATATGTGGTTGATCCTTGAGAATGTTCCATGTGCACTTGAGAAGAATGTGTATTCTGCTTTTTTTGGATGTAGTTTCCTGAAGATGTCAATCAAGTCTAACTTTTTCTATTGTTTCCTTTAGGATCTCTGTGGCTTTATTGGTTTTCTGTCTAGAGGATCTGTCCATTGGTGTGAGTGGGGTATTAAAGTCTCCTACTATGATTGTATTCCCATCAATTTCTCCCTTTATGTCTGTTAATATTTGTTGTATATATCTGGGCGCTCCTGTGTTTGGGGCACATATGTTGATGATGGTAATATCCTCTTCTTGGATGGATCCCTTAATCATTAAGTAGTGTCCTTTGTCTTTCTTTATGTCTTTTGTTTTAAACTCTATTTTGTTTGATATGAGTGTTGTAACTCCTGATTTCCTGTCATGTCTATTGGCATGAAACATTTTTTCCCACCCCTTCACTTTCGATCTATATATATCCTTTGTCCTAAGGGTAAGTTTCTTGTAGGCAGCATATTGAAGGTTTTTGCTTTTTTATCTACTCAGCCAGTCTGTGTCTTTTGATTGGGGCATTCAGTCCATTGACATTTAAGGTGATAATTGATAGATGTTTATTTATTCCCATTTTAAACCTCATATTCCAGTTGATTCTATGGTTCTCCATTCTTCCTTTCTTTTTTTGGTTGGGTGGTCTCCAGTTATTATCTGCTTGAGTTTTTTTTTTTCATTTTTTGTGAATGCAATGTTTGGTTGTGGCTTGTGGTTGCCGTGTTTTTTAAGTATCCTATCCTCTTCCTATAATTGTGTGCTTTAGCCTGATGGTCCTGTAGGTTCAAACTCTTCATTACTGTATTAAAATTAAGAAGAGAAACAAACAAAAAAGTGTCTATTCATTTCCTAAAATCCCATGCCCACATTTGATGATTTTGATGACTCTTTTTTATCTTTTTAATTTTATTTTGTCTGAAACATGTTCATGATTAAATCTGTATGCTGGCTTATTGTAATTTTCTTTTTATGTGGATTTTTGGTCTGGTCTTGGTAGCGGGGTAATGGTGGCCTCATAGAATTAGTTTGGGAGTATTCCCTCCTCTCCAAGTTTTTAGGAAAAACTTCAGAAAGATAGGTGTGAACCCTTCTTTAAATGCTAGATAGAATTTTCCTGTGAATCCATCTGGTCCTGAATTTTAATTTTTTTGGACATTTTTATTTTTTTTAATTTTTAAATTTTTTGGTTTTTTTCTTTTTAAAGGGCCACAACTGTAGCATATGGAGGTTCCCAGGCTCAGGGTCGAATCCGAGCTGTAGCTGCTGGCCTATGCCACAGCTATAGCCAGTTGGGTTCCAAGCCGTGTCTCTGACCTACACCACAATGAACAGCAATGCAGGATCCTTAACCCACTGAGTGAGGTCTGGGATTGAACTCACGTCCTCATTTATGCTAGTCGGGTTTGTTAACTGTTGAGCCATGATAGCAACTCCCTTTTGGACATTTTAAAATTACAGTTTCAATTTTAGTGGTTGTTATCAGGATGTTCACCTCTTCTCTTTCTTACTGGTTTAGTGTTGGAAGATTGTATCTTTGTAAGTTTCTGTCCATTTCTTCTAGGTTGTCCAAGTTAATGTAGTAGTCTCTTATGATCCTATATATTTCTGGGATGTCCAATATAACATCTCACTTTTCATTTCTAATTGTATTGATTTAAGTCCTCTTTTTTTTTCTTGATATCTGCCTAAGGGTTTATCAATTGTGTTGATCTCTTCAAAGAACCAGCTTTTGGTGTCATTGATATTTTCTGCTGTATTTGTTGTTTCATTAATTTATTTATGCTTTGATCTTTATGATTTCTTTCCTTCTACTAACTTTGAGATTTACTTGTTCTTCTTTCTCTGGTCGCTTTAGGTTTAAGGTTAGATTGTTTGAGATTTTCCTTGTTTCCTGAGGTAGAATTATTTTGCTATAAACTTCCCTCTTAGAAGTTTTTTTTTGCTGCATCCCATATGTTTTGTATCATTGTGTATTCATTGTATTTTGTCTTTAGATATTTTGATTTTTCTTTGATTTCTTCAGTGATCCATTGGTTGTTTAAGAGCATGTAGTTTAGTCTCCACAATTATTTTTTCACAGTTTTTTTCCTGTTGTTGATTTCTAGTCTTAGAGCATTTTGGTTGGAAAAGAGGCTTCGATTTTCTTAAATTTACCAAGGCCTTCTTTGTGGCACAGAATGTGATCTATCCTAGAGAATGTTCCATATGCACTTGAGAAGAATGTATATTCAGCTGCTTTCTGATGAATTGTTCTAGTAAATATCTATTAGGTCCATCTGGCACAATGCGTCAGTTTAAAGCCTGTGTTTTGTTGTTGATGTTCTGTCTGGATAATCTGTTCATTGCTGTAAGTGGGGTGTTAAAATCCTCCACTATTTTAGTGTTATTGTTGATGTCTCCTTTTATGGCGGTTAGCAGTTGCCATATATATTGAGGTGCTCCTATGTTGGATACATACATATTGACAATTGTTACATATTTTTCTTGAATTGATCCTTTGATCATTATGTAATGTCTTCCTCTGTCTCTTATAACCATATTTATTTTTAAAAATCGATCTTTTTTGCTATGAGTATTGCTACTCCTGCTTTCTTTTGATTTAAGTGTTCATGGAATATCTTCTTCCATCCTGTCACTTTCAGTTTGTATGTGTCCCTAGAACTGAAGTGCTTGTCTTGTAGACAGGATATATATGAGTCTTGTTTTTGCATCCATGCAGCCAGTTGATGTCTTGTAGTCCATTTCCATTTAAGGTAATTATTGATGTGTATGTTTTTATGGCCATTTTGTTAATCGTTTTGGATTTGCTTTTGGTTTGTCATTTTTTTCTTGTCATGTTTTCTCATGGTTTGATGGCTATCTTTAATGTTGTGTTTGGATTCCTTTTTCTTATTTATGTGTGTCTCTACTGCAGATTTTTTGTTTGTGGTTACCATGAGCTTTTGATATAGGAATTTATCTCTCTCTCTCTCTCTCTATATATATATATATATATACACATACATACATATATACACACACACATATATATATATATACATATATATACATATATATATATATACACAAAAATTTTTTAAAGTTGGTAGTCTCTTAACTACAAATATGTCTCCAGTATTCTGCATTTGTACCCTCCTCTGCTCAAGACTGCTGGATTCTGTATCACATCTGTGTGTGGATGATTTCCTGCCTTTTCTCTATGTTTGCCTTTACTGTTGAATACACTCATTAGTAAATTTCCTTTTTTCTGGTTGTGGCCATTTCATTTCAACCTAGAATATTCCTTTAGTATTTGTTTTAAAGCTGGTTTGATGATGCTGAAATCTCTTAGCTTTTGCCTGTCTATAAGCCTTAGATCTTTTCATTAAATCTGAATGAGAGCCTCACTGGTTAGGGTATTCTTGGTTGAAGAGTTTTTTTCTCTTCATCACTTTAAGTATATTGTGCCATTCCCTTCTGGCCTGCAGAGTTTCTGCTGAAAAATCAGCTGATCACCTTATTGGGATTCACTTGTATGTTATTTGCTGCTTTTCCCTAGCTGATTTCAGTATTTTTACTTTGTCTTTACTTTTGATCAGTTTCATACGTGTGTGTCCCAGTGTATTCCTTCTCAGATCATTCGAGATTCATTGCACTTCCTGTATTTAAGTGAGTGTTTCTTTTCCTATGTTGGGAAGTTTTGAGTTATTATCTTTTCATATATTTTCTCCAGGCCTTTCTCTGTCTATTTTCCTTCTCACACCCCTATAATGCTTATGCCATTGGTGTGTATAAAGTTGTTCCACAGTTCTCTTAAACTGTCCTTATTTCTTTCATTCTTTTTTTAAATTTTTTCTTTTCTGTGTCAGTGATTTCCACCAGTCTATCTTTCACCTTACCTATTCATTCTATACTTTCTATTCTGCTATTGGTTCCTTTTAGTGAATTTTCTATTTCAATTATTTTATTTTTCATCTCTTTTTCTTTAAACTTTAGATCTTCTTTCCTTTAAACTTTAGATCTTCTTTTTCTTTGTTCACCTTTTCTTGTAATTTATTGACCTTGGTCTCCAGGGTTTTCTCTGAGATCTTGGATCAGATTTACTACCATTACTCTAAAGTCTTTTTCATGGTGGTTGCTGATCTAGAGTACATTTAATTTTTTTTTTAAATTGGTTTTTGCCTTGTTCCTTCATCTGGCTCATATTCCTCTGCCTTTTAATTTAGTGTATTTTTTTGTGTGTGGTTGCCTTTTGCATGCTAGACGGTTGCAGCCTCTACACTTCTTGTGTCTAGCCCTTTGCAGGTGACATTGATACAGGCATCTGTGTGGGGTTCCCTCACAAAAGAGGGGCTTGTGCCAGCACACTGGTAGGTGAAAATGAGCCTTGTCCCTCTGGTGGGTGAAGATTTTTCTCTGAGTGTTATTACAGGCAACTATGTGCCTGGGAGGGCTTTAGGCAGCCTGTTTGCTGATGGGATTGCTCTGTTCTCATCTTGTTTTTATTTGGCCTGGGGCTTCTCAGCCCTAAAGGATTGAGCTGGATTTTTCCAAAAGAGCAGCCTCCAGGGACCCTCACACCAATGATAATGATTATTCCCAGGACTTCAGCCTCCCATGTCATGTCCTGTACCCATAGCAAGCTATGTCCACATCCTGCTCTCCCACAATACACTCAATAGCCCACAGCTAGGACAACCTGAGATTTTTATGGAGTCTCTTCCTCTTAACTGGGGTCCAGGGCACATGAAACTCTGTATGCACTCCCCAAGAGTAGAGTCTCTGTTTCCCACAGTTTTGTGGGGCTCCTTCTCAGAAGCCCTATTTTTTTTCCATGCCAAATGCTCTGGGGGTTACTCCTCCCAATGCCAGCCTCCTGGGCTGGGAAACCTGATATGGGGTTCAGAAGTCTCACTCCTAAGGGAGAGTGTGTGTAATATTCTTATTTTCCATTTTGTGTGTTGCTCATCTGGCATGTATAGGATTTCTTAGATCATGAAAGTACCTCTCCTCCCATCTCAGGGTGACTTATTCTTTGTATTTGGGTATAAGATATCTTTTTTTGGAAGTTTTGAGCCTATTTTGTTGGTGGTTGTTCAGCAGTTACCTGAAATTTAGGTGATGTAATGAGAGGAGGTGAGTTTGAGTCCTTCTAATCCAACATCTTGTCTATGCCAAATCCAAGCTTTAAATATTTAGAGTGAAAGAAAAAAGAAGACTGAGGGGTGAAGAAGAGAGGGAACTAGAGGTGAAGGGAAGGGAGAAGAGCAGAGGAGACTGGAGTGAAGGATAAAAAAGGAAGGGAAGAAATGGAAATGAAATGGAATGAAATGGATAAAGAAAAGGATAGAGAGGGAAAGATACAGAATAGTGAAGGAGAAAGAAATATCTTTTTTTTTTTTTTAAATAAGGGAACAAGAGGCAAGCAGGCTAGGAAGTTTCCAGGCTAGGGGTTGAATCAGAACTACAGTTCTGGCCTATGCCACAGCCCCAGCAACACAGGATATGAACCACGTTGTGACTACACCATGGCTTGCAACAACACCTGATCCTTTAACCGACTGAGCAAGGTAGGGATCAGACTTGCATGCTTATGGATTCTAGTTGAGTTTGTAACTGCTGAGCCATGAAGGGAACTCTGGGGAGAACATTTTTGATGGAACATTTGAGTGTTTATTTTTGATTACATTAAATGAGGTGTCTTTGAAGCGTTCAAATAAATGTCCTTCCTGGTGGTTGGATTTATGAATCTGGAGATTAGGGGAGTTGTAAGAGCTGAAAACACATGTGCTGGGTCATCTTCATAGCGATGCCATTGAAAGTCATAAACATAAATGAAATCTCCTAAAAAGAAAGATTTGGAAGCATAGAATAGGGACTGTTAAATCTTGGTTGAGATCTTCGGCCTTCTACCCAATCTCAATAAAAACATTCAGATTGCGTAGAGGCAGAAGAGCCTTTGTCAATCATAATACCTTCCTACGTTTTTACAATTTTTAGCAACAATTACAATTTCTCTTTTCACTACTGGAATAGAAGAGTATAGATTGGGATACTCGAGTTCTTACTGTGAAGATTAGCGAGGATTGAAATAGGCCCCTCTGTGTATGAAGGGTATGTGACTCTCTGATCATGCATGAACAAAAAGAAGGCTTAAGAAGTCAATGAATAAGGGAGAGGTAGGCAGTTATATTTGCTTTTCTGTAAATGTTATATAATTCTATAATTCACACTTCACAACATTCTAAAAAGAATCCAAGTTGAGTAAAATGCTGTGTAAAAAAATGTAAGCGATGAGAAAAGTATATAAATTATGTTTATATAATAACTCTGAATGAGGGGGTCCTGTGAATGTAATGCAAATGGAAGAGGTAAATCATTAACCAGTTGACCTAGCAGTGGAATTTCTGGATGATATGGTAATTCTGGTTTTAATTTTGAGGAATCATCATGCTTTTTCCATAGTGGCTGCACCAATTTACATTCACAAAAACATGGTACAAGTGCTACCTGTTCCCTCAGTCTCATATATACTTGTCTTGGGATTTTGATAATATCTCATTGTGGTCTTAATTCCATTACCCTGATGATTGGTGATTTTGAGCACCTTTTCATGTATGTCTTTTTAGCCATAAGTTATGTCTTTTTAGCCATAAGTTATGTCTTTGGAAAAACATCCGTTAAGTCCTTTGCCCATTTTTACTTAGATTATTTGCTTTTTCACTGTTGAGGTGCAAGAGGTTTTTTTTTTTTTAAATATATATTTTGTATATAAATCCCTTCTCAGATATATGATTTGCAAATATTTTCTCCCATTTGGTAGGTTGCCTTTTCATTTTTTGCTGATGGTTTCCTTTGCTATGCAGAAGTTTTTTAATTTAATATAGTCTTACTTGTTTATTTTTGCTTTTGTTGTCAAATCCAAAAAGCAATATTGTGTCCAATGTCAGGTGCTTACTGCTGTTTTCTCTTGGAGTTTTATGGTTTCAAGTTTTGATTACTTAAGCCATTTTGAGTTCATTTTTGTGTATGGGGTCAGATAGTGATCCATTTTCACTCTTTACTCTGTTGCTTTCTAATTTTCCCAGAACAACTTATTAAAGAGACCATGTTTTCCTTGTCTTAAAAATTTATGTTCCTTTGTTGGAGACTAATCAATCATGTATTCATGGGTTTGCTTTTGGACTCTGAATTCTGATTCATTGATCTTTGTGACTGCTTTTATGCCCTTACTCTGCTGTTATGATTACTCTAAGTTTGAATATAGTTTGTAATCAGGAAGCATGATATATGCACCTTGATTTTTTCTCAAGCTTGCTTTGGATACTTTGTGTCCTTTTTTGGTGCCATGCACATTTTAGTATTGTTTGTCTATTTTTAAAAAAAAATGCCATTGGAATTTTGATGGGGATTGCAGTACTCTGATGATTGCTATGGGTCATATGGATATTTCAACAATATTACTACTTCTGATCCATAACCATGGGCATTTCCCATTCATTTTTGTCTTCTTTAATACTTCTCATCAATTTTTTATAGTTTCCAGTTTATAAGTCTTTTGCCTCCTTGATTTTAATTTCTTCCAGTTATTTGATCCTAGGTATTTTGTGATACAAGTGTAAATAAGATTTTTTCTTAATTTTTCATTCTTCTAGTCTGTTGATAGTGTGTAGACATTCACCTGATTTTTTTTTCATTCACCTGATTTTTGTATATTGATTTTGTATCCTGCAACTCTACTGAATTTGCTAATTGTTTCAAACATCTTTTTTGGAGTCTCTAGTGTTTTCTATATAAAATATCATGCTATCCACAAACAATGAAGACGAATGATGACATTTTCACTACTACCTTTTGAGTTGGATATCTTTGTTTTTTGTTTGTTTGTTTGTTTTTTACATCAGTTGCTAGGACTTCTGATACTGTCTTCATGAAAAGTGATGAGTGTTCATCCTTCTCTTGATCCTATTGACAGAGGAAAGTCTTTCAGACTTTCACTGTTCAATATCATTTAGCTATGGATTTGTCTTATGTTTATTACATGGAGATACTTTTCCTCTATACCCACTTTATTTAGTTTTTATCATAAATGGATGTTAAATTTTGTCAACTCTTTCCCCATGCATCTATTGAGGTGATTACATGATTTTTATTTTTTTAATTTTTATTACTCAATGAATTTATTACATTTATAGTTGTACAATGATCATCACAATCCAATTTTATAGGATTTCCAACCCACAAACCCAGCGCATACCCCACCCCCCAACTGTATCCTTTGGAGACCATAAGTTTTTCAATGTCTGTGAGTCAGTATCTGTTCTGCAAGAAAGTTCATTCCATTCTTTTTTCAAAGTCCACATGTTAGTGAAAGCATTGATGTTGGTGTCTCATTCTATGTCTGACTTCACTTAGCATGATAATTTCTAGGTCCATCCATCTTGCTAAAAATGCCAGTATTTTGTTCCTTTTAATAGCTGAGTGATATTCCATTGTGTAAATGTACCACACCTTCTGGATCCACTCCTCTGTTGATGGACATTTAGGTTGTTTCCATGTCTTGGCTATTGCAAATAGTGCAGCAGTGAACATCGGAGTACATGTGTCTTTGTGAGTCATGGTTTTCTCTGGATAGATGCTCAGGAGTGGGATTGCTGGGTCAAATGGTAGTTCTATGTTTAGTTTTCTGAGGCATCTCCATACTGCTTTCCACAGTGGTTGCACCAATTTGCAATCCCACCATCAGTGTACTAGGGTTCCATTTTCTCCACACCCTCTCTAGCACTTAGTGTTTGTAGACTTTTGGATGATGGCCATTCTGGCTGGTGTAAGGTGGTACCATTATATGATTTTTATCCTTTATTTTGTAAATGGAGTATGTCACATTGATTAGTTTTTGAATGTTGAACCATCATCACACCCCTGGAATCAATTCTTCTAGTTCATGGGGATATGATCTTTCTTATTGTGAAGGTTAAATAATATAACACATGTAAAGCACTTAGCACAGTGTCCAGTGGATCTTAAGCTTTCAATAAATAGTGATCATTTACTTTGCAGATTTCAGATCTCCTTTCCTTCTCTCCTGTGCTTTAGGTCTAAATTTCTAACCACCTTCAAGCCATTTCCATTGGAATATTTTTTTTTGCTACCTAAAACTTATACTATATCTAGATTTGAGCTCATCATCCTTCTCATAATTTTTCCAATTCACATGTTTTTGTGTTTCTCCCATCAGTTATACTTTCAGTGGTGATGTCATCTTTGATGCCTCCTGTGTCTTTGCTTTATACATCCAACCAGTAACCATGGCTTTCTGGTTCTACATAATGTCTATCTAACTAAAATCCTGCTTTCCTACCCTGGTTCAGACTGCTGGATGATGGCAAGGGCCTTGAAGTTCTCTCTCCTGTAATCCATTATACACATCTTCCCAGTCTGATTTGCAAAAGCATAGATTTGAACACATCAACCTTTTACCCAAAAACATTCAATGATTTCTCATGGCTTATAAAGCAATGATTCTAGAAGCAATCTAGAATCATGTGGATTTATTTAGTCTCATGTCCAAACTTTAGCATTGTCTAGTTATATCTTTGCAATGTATTTGCTTCCAATTCTTTTGCATTAGTCAAACACACTTTTTTAAAGAAGTTCATTGAAGTGTAGTTAATTTAAAAGGATGTGATAATTTCTGCTGCACAGCAGAGTGACCTAGTCATACATATACACTTATCCACTCTCTCTCAGATTCTCTTCCCACATAAATTATCACCGAATACTGGGTAAAGTTCTCTGTGCTGTACTTCAGGGCCCTGTTGGCTAATCATTCCATATATCTCAGTATGAAAATGCCAATCCCAAACTCCTAGTTCCTCCTTCCCACCATCTCTCCCATTGCCCACACCTGTCCCCTTTAGTAACCATAAGCTTTTCAAAGTCTTTGACTATATCTCTGTTAATTTGTATCCTTTTTTAATGATTCCACATATAAGTGATATCTGATAACATATAATGTTTGTCTTTCACGGTCTAACTAACTTCACTTGGTATGATAGTTTCTAGGTCCATTCATGTACCAATAATGCAAATGGCATTATTTCAGTTTTTATGGTTGAGTAATATTGCATTGTATGTATGTTCCACATTTTTCATCCATTCCTCTGTTGATGGACATTTAGGCTCCTTCCGTGTCTTGGCTATTGTTAATAGTTAATAGCACTGCAATAAACATTGTGGTGCATGTATCTTTTTGAATGATGGTTTTCTCTGGATATATGATGAGGGATGGAATTTATGGACTGCATAATAGTTCTATTTTTTGTTTTTTGAGGAATGTCCATACTGATTTCCCTAGTGGTTGCACCAATGCACATTTACACCAACAGTGTAAGAATATTTACTTTAAATTTAATTTCATGGATTACTGTTGACTTACCATGATATATTAGTTTCAATTTTGCAGCAAAGTGAATCAGTCTTACATAGAAATATATCCATTTTGCTCATATAGGTTATAACAAATTGTTGAATAGATTTTTCTGTGCTACATAGTAGGTTCTTGTTAATCATTGACTTTTTACAGTGGTGTGTATATGTTATTTCCACCTCTCAATTCATCCCTCCCCTATACTGTTTCACCTATGGTAACCATAAAATTGGTTTTGAAATCTGAGAATTTGTTTTATAAATAAGTTATTGAGTGTCATTTTTATTAGATTCCATCTATAAATGCTATCATGTGATATTTGTCTTTGTCTGCCCTACTTCACTCAGTCTGATAAGCTCTAGGTCCATCCATGTTGCTGCAAGTGACATTATTTCTTTCTGTTTTTATAGCTGATAGCATTCCATTGTATATATGAACCACATTTGTTTTAATCTGTTCTCATGTTGATGTACATCTAGGTTGCTTCCCTGTCTTGGCTATTGTAAACAGTGCTTCAATAAACATTGGGGTGCACATATCTTTTTGAATTACAGTTTTCTCTGAATGGATGCCTAGGAGTGGGATTGCTGGATCATTTGACTTAGTTGCTAAGAACATGGATTTGGAGACAGATAGTCTGAGCTTGATTCCTGAGGTACACCTCAATATTTCTTTGGACAAGTTATGAGAACTCTCTATCCCTCATATTTTTAAGGTGGAGTGATAGGAAATTAAAGTTTAGTAATGAAAGTAAAAGTCTTAATAGATGTGCTGGATAGTTCAATGTATACTACTGAAAAGTTATTTGTAAGTTGAAAAATGTATGAGGATTAATTTAAAATGGGGTTAAAAAATGGGAGCTAGAGTAAGAGGCCTGGATATATCAGTTACTGATTATTCTATTGTAAATAAAGCATCTTTTCCAAACAAGCTTAAACAGTAAGATCTTTTGTTTAATACAACCAGAAGGAAGATTTATTCTAGTGGCTCTGGGTCTGTTTCTGTGTAATTCATTCAGCCATGCCCCCTTTCTTTGGACTTCACCTCCAGGCCAGTTTACCTCTTGATGGCACATTGGATGTAGACTGTGCCTGAAATAATATCAATATGCCGTGATATACAGAGGGAGAAACATTGCCTATTTTGTGATCTCCTTTAAAATATAGGATCTATATTTCCCAGAAATACCCAGAAAATCACTTCTTTTGACTCACTGTCCCCAAATAAGTCACACATTCGTCCCTTAACAGACCTCTGGAATTAGGTGTTGCCAAAGACGGGGATGAAAACAGTAGAGGCATACAGCAAAAATTGTGGTGCCCTTAGAAAATGGAAACAAAATCAAGGCATGCGAGTCTAAAAGCTAAAAATAGCTGCTAAATTAGAAGATAATACTGGATGTACAACATCCAGCTAATTCAGAGCTTCTCAAACAGCTTTTTATCTATATTCTTTTTAGCCCATAAAATGTATTAGGAAGCTAAGGAGCTTTGTTTATGTGAATTGTTTCTATCAGTATTTACAATATTAGAAATGAGAACCAAGAAAGTAAAACATGATTATTCATTTATTCATTCCAAACTGAAAACAACAAGCATGGTGCCCTTTTACTTTTATAATTATATTAAAAATTATTGGGGATGCGTTTACATGTATAACTGAGTTGTATTCTTATACAGCAGAAATTACCACAATACAGTATTGGAACTATACTTTAATAAAACTTTAAAAAATGAAAACAATTTTGAAAAGGAAGGTTTATTGAATGGCCAAATATGTCAGGCTTCATATTAAGTACTGATGATATCAAAACAGTTATGACATGTTTGATATGCAAAGAAGATATATCTTCATTATATTATCTAACAGGTTCAATTTACTATGTAGTGTATTCTCTCCTTTTAGAGTTTCAAGTCTCTTCATCTAATGTATGAATGACTGAAGTTGCTCTCCTTGCTTCAGGTCTCTTTACAATCAACTGCAAGATCAGGTTCCTAAAGTGTACACTCATATTACTCTGCTCCAGAAAGACGCTAATGTTTGATGCTTCTAAGCTAGATTCAGATTTCTTAGGGAAGCCCTTAAGATTCTCAATAATCTGACCCTCTTCTACTTTTTTTTTCCTCTCACATTCACCACCAGCTCTCACCAATACTTTTGTCAGCTCTCTGACTCTGTCCCACAGTTCACCTCCCTGATCCCCATTCCCAGTGCCACACTCATTTCCACACCCATTGATTCTGGCCATACCCATTCCTGTTTTTCTCCAGATATTAAACTTTTTCCCATGTCAAAGGCACAGTATCTTCTAATGCTGCTCAAGAACTAAATGTCCCATGTGACAAAGATCTCCACTTTTTGAATGCCTAGGCATGTGGGGGAAAATGCAATATCGATTCAAATTCTAGCTCACTCCAAGGACCTGGATGAACTTGGCCAAACTCCAAAATATTTCAAAGTATGAGATTTTTACTAAGGCAAATCATGAACAGTCATTTCTAACTACTTGGTAGGTTTAGTGCTTAAAATGTTTAGTTTAGTTACAGGCAGACAGTAGGTTCTCAGTGAATGAACATTTTTATTCTTTCACATTTGCACATGTGAGGATCAATAAATATGTTTTGTTTAGGTCTTTCAATTTTTGCTATTTTCTACCTCATTAATGCTTGAACAGCACCACCAGCTCTTTGTGAATCCTATTCATGTGTCAATACTTTATATTGGACTCAATCCAGGTTCATGGTATTCCTAATGACAAGATATGCATGTAATACTATCACAGGGAAAAAAAAACCCTCTTTTAAAAAATAGCTATGTTCATAAATTACAGTGTCATACAAAATGGACAATGACTCAAACTCTATGAAAATTTAACATGCATACAGGTATCTGTACAAATAGCATCATTTTCAATCACAGATTGATAAATCACTAATGTATTCACATATTCTCTTCAGGAGAACTTGAGAGAAAATGGGCTAATGTAAATAGGAAAACATGCTTGATTAGAGAATGCATGCTCTGCTTGACTTTATAGTCAAATGCAATCTCTCGAACAAACTCAAAAACAAGAACCAAATTTAAACATAGAGCATACTCTTGTCACACACTGTTGATTAAGAAGGGATTAATTTAAGAACTTGGAATATTGCTGAGTTTGTGTGATTATGCCTTGAGATTCCAGAATATGGCCAATAGTATTAAATGGAGGTAATCTCCTATGTAGTGAATTCTACTCAAAGCATTTGTTCAGTCCATATGGGTGTTTGTTTCAGATTGTTATGATATCTTCCTAATATTTTTTCATGACATTTATTACTTCTTTATTTTTGAGACTTTAAATGTAAGGATTTACTAAGGGAATAACTAGAGTATAAAAAATAGCCAGGGGTAAATCTTTGTCTTCTTCGTTAACTGAATTTGGTCGAATGCACATGAAGAGAAGAGATCCATAGAATATTGAGACAGAGAGAAAGTGGGATGCACAAGTAGATAAGGCTTTGCCTCTTCCCTTGTTGGATTTCATTGTGAAAATTGTGAAGAGGATGAAAAGGTAAGAGATTATTACTATTGTAATAGTCAAGGTTTGAATTGACCCAGAAAAGATAAATATCAATTCATTGAGATAAGGGTCAACACAGGAGAGTCTGTATAATGGAAGAACATCACAAAAGAAGTGGTTGATTTGATGAGACCTACAGAAAGTTAACCTAAACAGAAATCCGACATGAATCATGGAGTGCAGGTTACCAGCTATGAAGGCTCCTGTGGTCATCTTAATACAGAGTTTCTTTGACATCAAGGTGTGGTATAGCAGTGGGTTGCAGATGGCCACATAGCAATCACAGGCCATTGCTGCCAAGAGAAAACAGTCTGCAGTTTCAGCTAGGCAGAGGAAATACCACTGTGCCATGCATTCGTAGAGGGAAATTAGTCCATTCTTAGAGAAGAAATTCTCTAGCATCTTTGGGGTAATGGCACAGGAACAACAGGAATCCATCAGAGCGAGGTTGCCCAGAAAGATGTACATTGGGGTGTGAAGACGACGCTCTGTAAATATCACTGCCACCAGACCAAGGTTTCCCGCCATGGTGATCAGACAGATGGTAAGGAACACCAGAAAGAGGATGGTCCTCAGCTCTGGGAGATCTTTAAATCCTGTGAGCACAAACTCTATTGTCAAGGATTGGTTATCCCCAGTCATGTCTACATTCATTGTCTGTTGAGACAGGAATTATGGTTATACAAGGTGGGCAGGGAGGTTGTGCTTGGTGGATACAAACTGTAACACTTGGAATGTTGGGAACAGGGTCCTATTTTATAGCACAGGGAACTGTATAACTGGGTGACCTTACTATGCAAAAGAATTTGAAGAAACATTGTACACCAACTATACTTTAATGAAAAAAAAATGATTTTAATTTGAATATATATAACTTTCCTGTTAAGGTTTTCTTTTTATACCAAGGCTTAAAGTTCTTCTTCAAGCTTCTGCTGTCTTGTGATACAAGCACACAGTCTTCTTGGGGACATTTGTTAGCCTAACATGTCAGTTCCTATGACTTCAACTCTGAAACTCAAAATTCACGAGTGTTTTGATAATTACAGGAGCAGAGGTCAGAGTTACAAATGTTTATCTTTATGAATTTATGCAAGTATAATGTATAATGTTAGGTAATGATATTTTCTTCACTGTGCCTACCAAATTTCAGTTTTAATTTTTATATTAGAGATCCTTGAATGGCATTTAACATCACTTTTTCTATATGTATACATTTGCATTGAGCAAAAATATTTCCATATACTCCCCAAGTGGGGGAAATATTTTAATATCATCCTACAATAGATATGTTAAACTATATTTTTAGAATTGCTAGAAGATTACTAGGGATTAATGAGAGTAATGTTTCTTCAGTTTTGAGGAAAGTCAACTCACATAGCTAAAGAATAAAAATATGCATTGATGCCCACCTCTTTATCCCTTTCCTAATGTCATACCCATTTACAGAAACATTGACTCTCCACATGCCATTATTCCTATTGAATTTTGCCCAGAGAGCTACGCCTTTTTTTCTCTTTATCTAAAGCATAGGTTATATATAATCATACTTAATAAAGCTAACTAAATGCTTCAAGCCATACTAATTTCCACTTTCTAGACTCTCTCGCACATCTCCTATACCCAATACAAACTATGATGGCTTATGTCTAATCTGCATTACATTTTGTCTGTAGGTGCACACATTTTCCTGACTGTGTGTAGGCATTTTTGAGTTTAGGTGTAACTCATACAGCTGTACAGTGCTCTGGGGTTAAGCAGTATTGATTTCAGGCCTACTTCCATCTCAGTGACATGGGATGGGTGAACTTGTGTTCAGGGTCCTACTAATGATCCTTAATGACTTTTTTGGTTGTCCTTCCAGTGATCCTAAGTGACCACTTCCACAAAATGAATCTGTTAATTTTTTAATTTTGTTTTAATTTTTAATAACAATTTTTATTTTTTCCATTATAGCTGTTTGGCAGTGTTCTGTCAATTTTCTACTATATAGCAAAGTGACCCAGTCACACATACCTGCATACATTATTATTTCTTACATTATCATGCTCCATTATATGTGAGCACATACATTTCCCAGTGCTATACAGCAGGATCTTATTGCTTACCAATGCCAAAGGAAATGGTTTGCATCTTTTAACCCCAAATTTCCAGGGACTCTATTAATTTTGAAGGAGATTCTGCAAAGAGAATTATTAAAAACTTGTCATTAAAAATAATATTAATATGCAAAATAGGTAAAAACGCATACAACTCAAATTTAAAAAAGGAACTAAAAAGTTATCTTTCTTTCTTCTCTCTTTCTTTTCTTCTCTCTTTTCTTTCTTTCTTTCTTTTTTTTTCTTTCTTTCTTTCTAGTGGTTAGCAAATTTTATTTTATTTTATTTTATTTTATTATTTTATTTTTTGGTCCTTGTCTTTCTTTTTAGGGCTACACCTGTGGCATATGGAGATTCTCAGGTTAGGGGTCGAATTGAAGCTACAGCTGCTGGCCTACACCACAGCCACAGCAATGCAGGATATGAGCTGTGTCTGTGACCTACACCACAGCTCACAGCAATGCTGGATCCTTAACCCACTGAGTGAGGCCAGGGATCGAACCCACAACCTCATGGTTACTAGTCGGGTTCGTTAACCACTGAGCCACGATGGGAACTCCTATAAAGTTATTTTTAGAAAAGACATCCAGATGACCAAGAAGCACATGAAAAGATATTCAACACCAATGAACACTAGCAAAATGGAAGTCAAAATCATTAGGTATCACCTCACACAGGTCAGAATGCCTGTCATCAAGAAGACAAGAGAAAACATGTACTACCTAGAATGTGGAGCATACAGAATGTAGAGAAAACTCTTGTTGGGAATGCAAATTGCTTCAGCCACTAGGGATGCCAATATTGATTTTCCTCAAATAATTAAAAATAGAAATATCATGCAATCCTGCAATTCCACTTCTGTGCATATAATAAAAGGAAATGAAAACAAATTATCCAAGAGAGAGATGCATTCCTGTAATAGCAGCATTATGTACGGTACCCAAGACATAGAAATACCAATGTGCTACCAAAGGCTGAATGGATAAAAGTGGAAGAAAGAAGTGTATCTTATTTGCAACAACATGGGGATATCATGCTGGGATAAGTCAGAGGTAGACAAAAACTGTGTATCTGAACAAGCCAAACTCATAAAATAGGTTAAATAGTGGTTGCCAGGGGCTCTGGGTTTGGGTAAATAGGAGAGATAGTGTTTATGAGTACAAGCTTGAGTCTAATAGAGAAACAAGTCAGGAAGATCTAGTGAACACTATGGTGAATATATTAGTATAATCATCAAAACTGTTCAGAGACTAGATCTCAATTATTGCCACCATCAGAAAGAAACGGCAATTACATGGCTTGATAGAGTGCTAAGTAATGCTGCAATTGGCAATCATATAATTATTTAACACTGTATCAAATTGACATGGTATAAACTTTAAACTTATGCAATGTTATATGTCAAGTATATATCAGTAAAGTGTGTATCATAAAAATTTAGGTATCTCATATGAGTTGACTGATTATTATATTTTTCTAAGAAAATTATGTAAGAATTTTCTTAGTATAACACAGTAGATTAAAGCTAATAAGAGTAAGTTTATAATTACAATTAATTTTTCTAACATAGAAAAAGAGAAAACCCCCTAAGTCCTAATACATTTTTGAAAACAAGTTTTAATTTTCTTTAAGTGGTTATCTTCTATCTTTATTTAGTGATCTCCTGGGAATATTTTGTGATTTGTCTAATCATAGGAATTCCAATATTGAATGTTTTATTTTTTCATAACCAAATTTTATTTATATATTTATTTATTTATGCAAGAAATATATTTATTAAGGTTGGATGTTTGCGAGAGATGCAAGTGGACAGGCAAAGAGGCTCTGCTCCCAGGATTACAAGGACTACAATTTTATTTTTATTTTTTTATATTTTATTTATATATTTTTTTCTACTGTACAGCATGGTAACCAAGTTTCACTTAGAGGTATACATTATTTTTTCTCACATTACATGTTCCATCATAAGTGACTCGAGGGAGTTCCCAGTGCTACACAGCAGGATCCCATTGCTAATCCATCCTGAAGGCATCACTCTGCGTCTATTTACTCCAAGCTCCCAATACTTCCCACTCCCTCCCCTCCTCTCTTGGCAACCACAAGTCTATTCTCCAAGCCCCTGATTTTCTTTTCTGTGGAATGCTTCCTTTATGACATATATTAGATTCCAGATATAAGTGATATCATATGGCATTTGTCTTTCTCTTTCTGACTTACTTCACTCAGTATGAGAATCTGGAATTCCATCCATATTGCTGCAAATGGCATTATTTTGTTCTTTTTGTGGCTGAGTAGTTTTCCACTGGGTATATATACCACATCTTCCTAATCCAGTCATCTGTTTATGGACATTTGGGTTGTTTCCATGTCTTGGCTCTTGTGAATAGAGTGGCAATGAGCATGCGGGTGCATGTGTCTTTTTCAAGGAAAGTTTTGTCTTGATATATGTCCAAGAGTGGGACTACTGGGTCATATGGTAGTTCTGTGTATAGATTTCTAAGGTACCTCCATACTGTTCTACATAGTGGCTGTACCAGTTTACATTCCCACCAACTGTGCAATGGGGTTCCCTTTTCTCCACACCCCCTCCAGCATCTGTTATTTGTGGACTTATTAATGACGGCCATTCTGACTGGTGTGAGGTGGTATCTCATGGCAGTTTTGATTTGCATTTCTGTAATAATCAGGGATGTTGAGCATTTTTTCATGTGTTGTTGGCCATCTGTATACTTTCCTTGGAGAAATGTCTATTCAGGTCTTTTGCCTATTTTTCAACTACGTTGTTGGCGTTTTTGCTGTTGAGTTATGTAAGTTGTTTGTATATTTTGCAGATTAAGCCCTTGTCAGTTGCATCATTTGAAACTATTTTCTCCCATTCTGTAAGTTGTCTTTTTTTTTTCTTTTTGGTTTCCTTTGCTGTGTAAAAGCTTGTTAGTTTGTTTAGGTCCCACTGGTTTGTTTGTTTTAATATATATATATACACACACACACACACACACACATTGCTTTTATTCTTGTTTTGGGAGACTGACCTGAGAAAACATTTGAAAGGTTGATGTCAGAGAATGTTTTGCCTATGTTCTTTCCTAGGAGTTAGATGGTGTTTTGTCTTATATTTAAGTCTTTCAGCCATTTTGTGTTTATTTTGGTGCATGGTGTGAGGGTGTGTTCTAGTTTCATTGCTTTGCATGCAGCTGTCCAGGTTTCCCAGCAATGCTTGCTGAAAAGACTTTTTCCAATTTTATGTTCTTGCCTCCTTTGTCAAAGATTAATTGACCGTAGGTGTCAGAGTTTATTTCTGGGTTCTCTATTCTGTTCCATTGGTCTGTCTGTCTGTTTTGATAACAGTACCACACTGTTTTGATGACTGTGGTTTGTAATAGTGCCTGAAGTCTGGGAGAGTTATGCCTCCTGCTTGGTTATTGTTCCTCAGGATTCCTTTGGCGATTCTGGGTCTTTTGTGTTTCCATATAAATTTTTGGATTGTTTGTTCTAGTTCTGTGGAAAACATCATTGGTAATTTGATAGGGATTGAATTGAAACTGTAGATTGCTTTGGGTAGTATGGCCATTTTTACAATATTAATTTTTACAACCCAGGAGCATGGAATATCTTTCCTTTTCTTTACGTATTCTTTAACTTCCTTGATTAATGTTTTATAGTTCTTGGCATAAGTCCTTTACCTCCTTGGTCAGGTGTATTCCCAGGTATTTGATTTTTTGAGGTGCAAATTTAAAAGGTATTGTATTTTTGTATTCCTTTTCTAATATTTCATTTTTAGTGTATGGACATGTGACTGATTTCTGAATGTTAATCTTACATCCTGCTGCTTCGATCAGTTCAAGTATTTTTTGAGTTGAGTCCTTAGGATTTTCTATATATTGTATCATGTCATCTGAATAAAGTGACAGTGTTAGCTCTTCTTTTCCTAATTGGATTCCTTAAATTTCTTTTGTTGGTCTGATTGCTGTGGCTAGGACTTCCAGTAGTGTATTGAATAACAGTGGTGAGAATGGGCATTCTTGTCTTGTTCCAGATTTTGGTTGGAAAGCTTTCAGCTTTTCTACATTGAATAGTATATTTGTTGTGGGTTTGGTTTGTCATAATTGGATTTGATTATGTTAAGGAATGTTCCCTCTATACCCACTTTGGTAAGGGTTTTTAATGTGAAGAGATGTTGAACTTTGTCAAATGCTTTTTATGCATCTATTAAGATGACCATGTGGGTTTTTGAATTTTCTTTTCTTAATGTGGTGTATGACATTGATTGATTTACATACGTTGAACCATCCTTGTGTACCTGGGATGAATCCTACCTGGTCGTGGTATACTCTCGGATTCTGTTCGCTAAAATTTTGTTGAGAATTTTTGTGTCTACATTCATCAAAGATACTGGCCCATGGTTTTCTTTTTTGATGGTATCTTTGTCTGGTTTTGGAATTAGGGTGATGGTGGCAACATAGAATGTCTTTGGGAGTTTCCTTATTCTTCAACATTTTGAAAAAGTTTAAGGAGAATGGGTTTAAGTACCTCTTTGTATGTTTGGAAGAATTGACCTGTGAAGCCATCAGAGATTATTCTTATGACATATTTAATGTCATTTATAAAGATATATCTGTTCAGTTGATCTGTTTCTTCTTGATTCAGTTTTGACAGGCTGTAAGTCTCTAGAAAATTGTCTACTTCTTCTAGGTTGTCGAATTTGGTGGCATAAAATTGTTGATAGTGTTTTTTTTTTCTGCATTATCCATTTTGACTTCTTTTTAAATACTTCTTTTGTTTTTTGGGGGGTTTTATTTCTCTCCTCTTCTTGGTGAGTCTAGCCAGAGTTTTGTCAATTTTGTTTACCTTTTCAAAGAACCAGCTCTTGGTTTGATTGATTTTGTCTATTGTTTTTTTTGAATATCTATTTTATTGATTTCCTCTTTAATCTTTATGATTTCCTTTCTTCTGCTGACTTTGGGTTTTTTTGTTATTCTTTTTCTATTTCATTTAGGTGGTGGGTTAAGTTGTCAATTTGAGATTTTTGTTCTTTTTTGAGGAAGCCCTCTGAGCACTGCTTTTGCACCATCCCATAGATTTTGAGTAGTGTGTTTTCATTATCATTTGTCTCAAGGTATTTTTTTAATTTCCTTCTTGATTTGCTCATTGACCCATTGGTTTTTTAGTAGCATGTTGTTTAGTCTCCATGTAGTTTGTTTTTCTCATTTCTTTTCCTGTGGTTGATTTCTAGTTTCATGCCATTGTGCTCAGAGAAGATACCTGAAATAATTTCTATCCTCTTAAATTTATTGAGATTAGCTTTGTGTCCCAATATGTGATCAATTCATGAGAATGTTCCATGTGCACTTGAGAAGAATGTTTATTCTGATTTTTTTTTGCATGTAATGTCCTTAAGATGTCAATTAAGTCTAACTTTTCTATTGTTTCCTTTAGGCTATAGGATGCTTTATTGATTTTCTGTCTAGAGGATCTGTCCTTTGATGAGATTGTGGGTGTTAGAGTCTCCTACTATAATTGTTTTCCTATCAATTTCTCCAGATAAAGGGGTTTAATAAAAGAATCACTAAAGTATATTAAACAAAAACAGGTATATCTTTGTTTTCTTCTTTAACTGAATTTGGTCAAATGTATATGAAGAGAAGAGATCCATAGAATATTGAGGCAGAAAGTGGGATACATAAAAAGTAAGGCTTTGCCTCTGCCCTTGTTGGATTTCATTGTGAAAATTAAAAGAAGAGTGAAAATGCAAGATATTATTACTATGGTAATAGTGAAGATTAAAATTTTAATAATGAAGATACAGAGTTCCCTTCATGACTCAGTGGTTAAGGAATCTGACTAGGAACCAAGAGGTTGTGGATTCAATCCCTGGCCTTGCTCAGTGGGTTCAGGATCTGGCATTGCCATGAGCTGCGGTGTAGGTTGCAAATGAGGCTTGGACCTGTTGTTGCTGTGGCTCTGGCATAGGCTGGCGGCTTTAGCTCTGATTAGACCCCTAGCCTGGGATCCTCCATATGCTGTGGTTGCAGCCCTAAAAAAAGACAAATAAAATAAAATAAAATAGAATAAAATTTTAGTAGTGAAGATAAATACCATCAATTCATTGATATAAAGGTCAACAAAGGAGGAGAAAAGAATCTGCAGCTTCAGCTAGGTAGAGAGAATAAATTTGTGCCATGCATTCATATTGGGAAATTATTCTGTTCTTAGAGAAGAAATTCTCAAGCATCTTGGGGGTAATGGAAGAGGAACAAGAATCCATCAGAGGGAGGTTACCCAGAAAGATGTACATTGGTGTGTGAAGACAACACTTTATAAATATCAATGCCACCAGAGCAATGTTTCCCACTATGGTGATCAGATAGATGGTAAGGAACACTAGAAACAGAAGAGTCTTCATCTCAGATGATCTGTAAATCATGTGAGGATAAACTCCATTGTCAAGTTTTGGTTATACCAAGTCATGTCTTCCTTGTTGAGACAGGAACTATGGAGATTAAGATTCTAATTTAGGGAGTTCCCAGCCTGATGCTGTGGTTAACGAATCTGACTGGGAACCATGAGGTTGCAGGTTCGATCCCTGGCCTTGCTCAGTGGATTAAGGATCTGGTGTTGCCATGAGCTGTGGTGTAGGCTGCAGATGTGCTTGGATCTCGTGTTGCTATGGCTCTGGTGTAGGCTGACATCTACAGCTCCAATTAGACCCTTAGCATGGGAACCTCCATATGCCATGGGAGCGGCCCTAGGAAAGACAAAAAGACAGAAAAAAAAGACTTTAATTTAGAATATATATAGCTTTCCTGTTAACATTTTCTTTTCACAACAAAGTGTGAGTTTTTCTTTAAGCTCCTCCTAACATCCTGTGATACAAGCACACAGACTTCTAGGGGACATTCATTCCCATAACATGTCAGTTCCTATGACCTCAAATCTGAAACTCAAAATTCCCTAAGACTGTTTTTGATAATTACAGAGTGGATGCTTACATTGGCAAGGATTTGTCTTCATGAATATGCAATTAGAATTTATAAATCTAGGAACTCATATTTGCTTCATTGTGCTAATATAATTTTAGTTTCAATTTTTATATTAGAGATCCTTAAGTGAATTTAAAATCACATATATGTACATATACGTATATATAGGTTTAATTTTTTTCATTGATCAGAATCTTTTTATATATATCTCCCAACAGTGTAAATGTTTTAAAATATCATACAATAGATATGTTTATATGTTAAGAATTCTTTGATGATTCCTATAGATTAATGAGAGTACTGTTCGATTTTAGAGAAAATAAACTCAGAGAACTAAGGAATAAAATATTCATTTGATTATCACCTTTTTATGTCATATGCATTTGCATAAACATTGACTCTCTTCATGCCATTATTCTTGTTGAATTTTGCCAAAATATATTGAACATTTCTGCCTTTTCCTAAAGCATAGTTTATATATAATGCTACTCAGTAAAGCTAAATAAATGCCCTGGTCATATTAATTTCCACTTTATAGACTCTCCAGCATGTCTTACATATCCAACACAATCTACCATGGATTATATCTAATCTACACTGAGTTTTGTTCGTTTGTGCAAACAATTTCCTTGTTGTATAGTAAAAATTTTATGGTTAGCTATAACTCATACTTCTTATAACAGCTGTACAGTGGTATGGGGAAAAAATAATATTGATTCAAGTCCAGCTCCATCCCAGTGACTTGGGATGGGTGAACGTGTTTTCAGGGTCCTACCAATGATCCTTAATGACTTCTTTGGTGGTCCTTACAGTGATGCTTAGTGACCACTTACATAAATTGAGTCTGTTAATCTGAAGAAGATTTTACAAAGAGAATTATCAAAACTCATAATTTTCAAAAATTAAGGTTAATACCCAAAATACGTAAGTATTCAAACAACTGAATGAGTTACCATGAGCTATGGGGGAAGTCATATATGTGGCTTGGATCCTATGTTGCTATGGCTGTGTCATAGGCCAGCAAATGAAGCTCTGATTGGATCCCTAGCCTGGGAACATCCATACGCCACATGTGTGGCCCTAAAAAGATAAAACAAAAAAATTATACTGGAACCAGTTCAGGTATAGTTCTATTCTTAATAACAAGCAGGACAAATAAAAATATCATAGAGAAAAAGCTTTATTTAAGTATATGTTCAGGAATTGCACCATCATATATGGTGGTCAAGCATTCGAACTACATGAAAATATCAAATCCATAGTGATGTCAATATAAGTAGCATCATCTTCAATAGAGATTTATGTGCCACGAATGTTCAGATAATGCGACTTAGAGAACTTGAGAGAAAATTCACTAATTCTAAAGAGGAAAATGTTCTTGATTATGGAATATATATTCTCTGTGATTTCATATTGAAACAATCTGTAACAATTAAAAATTGAGAATCAAATTGAAGTATATAGTTTAATTTTGTCAGATGGTGTTGCTGAAGCAGATTTGGGATATGAGGAATTTGTAAGATTACGCCTTGGGATTCCAGAAATTATGCAAAAATATTAAATGGAGGTGACCTTTATATGTAATGATTTTAATTCCTTGCATTTGTGGAATTTGTTGAAAATTGCAACGTACTATACTCTGAAACATAGTAATGAAGTGTAACTAATTACACCCTGACACAACTGTGACCTGAAGGGTAATTTTTTAGCCCACTCCTGATGAAACCTAGCAGCTTATATTTTGGAATATCATTTACATTTGGTTATTTGATTGACACACCATCATGTTTTAGTAATTTAATGTTATATATGAAACACCCATTTTCTACCTTCCCAGTACTGTTGATTTGGAAAAAAAGTTTAATCAGATTCAAATCAGTTATTCATATGGAATAGCATTTGTTTCATAATGTTATGAAATCTTCGTCATAATTTTTTGGTAACATTTATTACTTCCTTATTTCTTAGGCTATAAATAAAAGGGTTTAATAAAGGAATCACGAGAGTATAAAAAATAGCAGCAGGTATAGCTTTATCTCCTTCATTCCTGGAATTTGGTCGAACATACATGAAGAGAAGAGAACCATAGAATATTGAGACAGAGAGAAAGTGGGATGCACAGGTAGATAAGGCTTTGCCTCTTCCCTTGTTGGATTTCATTGTGAAAATTGTGAAAAGGATGAAAAGGTAAGAGATTATTACCACAGTAATAGTGAAGATGGAAACTGACCCAGCAAAGATAAATACCATCAATTCATTGATATAAGTGTCAACACAGGAGAGTCTGAACAATGGAATAAGATAACAAAAAAAGTGGTTAATGTGATTAAACCTACAGAAAGCTAACCTAAAGAGAAACCCTGTATGAATCATGGGATGCACGTTTCCAGCTATGTAGGCCCCTGTGGTCATCTGAAGGCAGAGTTTCTTGGACATCCTGGTGTGGTACTGCAGTGGGTTGCAGATGGCCACATAGCGATCACAGGCCATTGCTGCCAGGAGAAAGCAGTCTGCAGTTTCAGCAAGGCAGAGAAAATAAAATTGTGCCATGCATTCATAGAGGGAAATAATTCTGTCCTTGGAAAAGAAGTTCTGTAGCATCTTGGGGGTGATGGCACTGGAACAACAGGAATCCATCAGAGCGAGGTTACCCAGAAAGATGTACATTGGTGTGTGAAGATGACGCTCTGTAACTATCAGTGCCACCAGACCAAGGTTTCCCACCATGGTGATCAGGTAGATGGTAAGGAGCACGAGAAACAGGATGGTCCTCAGCTCTGGGTGATCAGTAAATCCTGTGAGGATAAATTCAGTTGTCAAGGAGTGGTTATCCTCAGTCATATCCGCCTTCTCTGTTGACGTGGGAATTGTGGAGATAAAAGTTTTGAAATTAGAGTGTGTATAATTTTCCCTTCCAGGTTTTCTTTTTATGAGGAGTGGAGCTCTTCTTCAAATTTCTCCCATTTCCTCTGGTATACAGGAACACACACCTATAGGGGATATTTATTTCTGTGTAACATAAATTTTTAAAGTCTTGAGTCTCAAACTCTGGATTCCCCAAAATATTTTGTTAATTCTAGGGATGATGCTTACAGTGGAAAAGACTTGTCCTTATGCATTTATGGAGAATGCTATACATATTTATGGGACCCATATTTGACTCAGTATTCCCCAGTGATGTGTGTCAGTTTTTATATTAGAGTACCTTAAGATAAATATCAAATCACTTTTCATGTACATCTGAGTATATATATGTATATATATTTTAACTGAGCAACATTTTAATATTTTTTCCTAGTAGTGTGAATGTTTTTATAGTGGAATTGTATGTCCTTGGAATTATATGGAAATTGCTAAGGATGAAGGGGACTGTTCATCTTTACAAAAAATTACTTTGGAATGCTATGAAAATAAATACCCATAGTTTATCACTTCTTTGATTTCTTTTCTAGTGTCGGGCTAGATCCATTATTCTTTTTGAATGTGCCCAGATATCTAACCCTTTCCTGCATTTTGTAAAGCATAGTTTGTATATAACGATACTTTGAAGAGTTTGCTCAATGCCCCAGATTACACTAATCTCTATTTTTTAAGTATCCAGCGTATTTTATATGTGCAACACAATCTCGAATCACTTGTGTACAATCTATCATTGTTTTTTCATATTTGCATGCACTATTTCCTGTATATATTTTTGGTGTTTTGAGATTTTCTGTGACTTATTCTTCTTATAACAGATGTAAAATGCTATAGTGCAAAAAGCATGGCTGATTTCAATCCTACCTCTAACCCAGTGACCTGGGATGTGGAATGTTTTCAGTATGCCACCAATGACCCATAATGAACTATTTGGTATCTGCAGATTGAGACAGTTTTGAAGAACAGTTTACAAATTAAATTGTTCAAAATTCATTGCTTAAAAAATCTGTTTCTTTTACCTGAATTAACTTACCTAATATTTTTCCATTTCTTAAAAAATTATGTAAAACTTTCTGAAATATGTCACAGTACTTTAAAAGCTAATAAATAAAAGCCATGTCTATATACTTGAGTTCAGTAGCACTTAAAACTGAATAGAGAAAATCATTTATCTCTCTTTATGATTTGTGAGAACATTTTTTTTTCACAGTCTACCTTCTTACTATTAGTGTACCTCAAAATATATTGAAGTCTAATCATAAATTTTATGGTCAAAATTGTTTATATCAATTTAAAATATAAGCACTGAGTAAAAGTTTTATTTTTTGTTTTAAAATATTAAACATATGCCACATTATTATTAAGCTAAGATAGACATAACTTTGTATGTGCATGCCTGAATTATATAACAGAATTATATTTTGTCCTTACCTGTATAATGTGAAGATCAACCTTTGAATCAGAGGTCAGCATTAATTGCAACAATTTTTTTCATCCTCATTTCCCTTAGTCTTAGGTTTTGAGGATAGCTAGAATTATAACCAGTGAGTTGAGATCTAACAACCAAAATGCTTAATCATTCAGAAAGAATAAATATTAATTGATGTTAATAGTAACAGTGAAAGTAAACTAGAATAGACCTCTTACCTAGATTTCACTGAGAAGTGTTTCATAACACCTTATTTGGTTTATGATGTTAAGGCTATTAGACTTTCAGAATATAAACCTTGGTCTCTAAGAATTTGGGATTGAAAGAGTATGTCTGGGAGACTGTTAATAGGTCAGTGACAATAATTATTGTCCTTACAATGCAAATTTAAATTTTCCATCGAAAGCTAAAGGGATTTCCTTATAATGAATTCAGTGTATTTTTATGGGGAGATTTGCTCATTAAGACATACACTACCTGACGATAATTAACAATGACCTGTGGGGATATCTGGTTGTGGTTCAGGGGGTTAAGAAATGGACTTAGTGTCTGTGAGGATGTGGGTTAAGGATCTGGTGATGCCTCAGGCTTCAGAGTAGGTCACAGATGCAGCTCAGATCCACTATTGGCATGGCTGTGTCATTGGCTGGTGGCTGCAACTCTGATTTGACCCCTCTCCAGGCAACTTCCATATGCTGCATGTGTAGCCCAAAAAAGAAAAAGAAAAAGAAAAAGAAATCACCTGTGAAAATAATGGGGTTAAATTTAAAGACCTTCATTAATTCACTAAGACAATTTAAAATCATCTTTCTGAATCTTATTTAATTGACCACATTTTTACAGTCTTTTCATACTTTATGTAAAATGTAAAAAGAGCAGAATTGTTAGGTGGGTATCACCTCCTACAGGAAGAATTAATATGTTTATCAGATTAATATGTTTTATGAAAGATGTTTGAATTTGGAGAGGATACTAAAATGTATAGAAGATTCAGTGGTGTGGGATCAGATGGCACAAGAGTAAGATGTGGCATCCACCTTATCTCACAACACATAAAAAACCCCCACATTAGAAGGATTGGCACAGAACATCTACTGAAAGCTGGCAGAAGACCCTAAACCTCCAAGAAGAGCAATAAACCCTCCACATAACTGGGTAGAATAAAAGGGGAAATATATATATAGAGAGAAAGGAATTAAGATATGAATTGCACTCTTTAGAGGGAGCTGTGAAAGAGGAAATGAACCCACACTCTTGCAAGCATCCTTGTGGGAAGATCAGCTGAGACTGAGAGACCTCAAAACCTTAGAGAAAAGTGCAACAGCTGGACTGAGGAGGGCAAAGCAAAGAGAGAGCTATGCAGACCATGAGTACCACCTCCCAGGACATAACAGCCTGGGGCACTCCAGCAGGGAGTGGGAGATGAGACAGAGGCTCTGGAGGTCTGTTCTGGAGAGAGGCATAGGGTTGGCTGTGTGGAGACAGCCTTAGGGGCTAGGGAGGCATGCACCAAGGGCTGAGAAGGAGTTCTAGGCCCACAGGAGAAGCAAGGTGCCATTTTTGCAGATGACAAGAGGAAGATGGCTGGACTGCCATATGAATATCTTTCTATGCATATGTGTGGACTCTCTGAGGGTGGGTAATGAGTGTAGAGGCCAAGCCTCAGTGTTATCAATGGTGGAGTTTCCTGCATGCGCTCGCTATGTGTGATGGGGTGCCTCTTGTGTGGTATACAGGTCATGGGGGCAAAATCAGTCATCTTAAACTTCAGAGGTGGGCTTAGCCTGCCAGCAGCAGGTATCCTTGAACAGGTTATGACTTACTGCCCCAGTCACCTAAGAAGTCAGTACACAGGAAGGCAGGGCAACTGAACACAACCCATTGTTGCTCTCGACCCCCTGGGAACACTCATGTCCTCAGCTGCTACTGCCAAATGTTCTAGTTGCTGCCTAAATCTTCCTGAGAGTCACTGTCACTTTCCAGTTCCCTGCAACTAGGAGGAGCCTTTGCCACCTTCTGGTGGCTACTAGACCTGCCCATTGCCTCTATCTCCCTGGTAGCATGTGTGGCACCCTAAAAATAAATAGTAAGAACTCATAAAATACCCATGGGTTCTTTCACATTGAAATAGGCCTACAAGAATACAGTAGTTACTTTCCCTAATCTCACAGTATAAGAAAAATATAAGCAAAATGAAGAATCTTGGGAACCATTCCCACTTAAAAGAGCAGGAGAATTCCCCTGAAGGAGAACACAATGAAACAAACTTCTGCAGTTGAAAAGACACTGAGTTCTAAAAGGAGACCATAAAAATACTGAAGGAATTAAGAGCAAATATGAAGGGATTAAAAGCAGATATGAACAGTTATGCAGATTACTTTAAAAAGGAACTAGAAAATATAAGGAGGATCCAAGAAAAGTTAGAAAATTCATTTGCAGAGAGGCAAGTTGTGTTAAAGGCACTGAAGAGCAGAATGAATAATTCAGAGGAATGAATTAGTGAGTTGGGAAATAGAACAATGGAAGTCACTCAGTCAGGACAGCAGACTGAAAACCAAATGAAAAAGACATGAGAGCAAAATAAAAAAATTTATGGGATAATATAAAGCAGGCCAATGTACACATAATAGGGACTCCAGAAGGAGAAGAAAAAAAATGGGGGGGGTGAAATATATTTGAGGAGATTATGGCTGAAAACTTTCTAGATCTAAGGGAAATAGATATCAACATACAGGAAGAAAGGAAGTTTGGGCCCCAAGCAAGTTGAACCCAAACAGGCCCACACCAAGACATATTATATGAAAAATATAAGGAGTTAAAGATGAAGAGAGGATTCAAAAGACAGCAAGAGAGAAACAAAGATTTAATTATGAGGGAACCCTACATGGCTATCAGCTTATTTCTCTGCAGAAACTTACAGGCCAGAAGAGAGTGGCAATATATGTTCAGAGTTCTAAAAGGGAAAAATTTGCAGCCTAGAATACTTTACCCAGCAAGGCTATCATTTAAAATAGAAGGAGAAATAAAGAATTTCTCTGACAACAAAAACTAAAAGAACACTACAACAGTAAACCCATTCTAAAAGAACTACTGAAAGGGCTTTTCTAAATAAAAAATATGTAACAAGAAACAGGATGGAGGAAATCGAAACTGGAAAGTTATCACTCAAACCAGTACTAAAAGGAAAAAAAAAACACAACTATCGTAAAATCAATGATAAACACAAGGAACTGCAAAAAGGATGTACATTAAGATGTTCAAAAAGGACATCAAAATCATAAAATTTGGGGAATAAAAGTGAGAAAATCTAGACTCTTTTTAAAAAAATGTGTTTGAGCATATATGACTACCATGCTAAAGCTAGCAGATATAGGAAGGGCTTGACATACTTGAAAAAAGGGCACCCACAAATCGAAATCAAAAATACATTCGAAAAAGCAAAAAAGAAGAGGACACAGTCATAAAATACAAGGAAATAATTCAATAGAAAAAGAAAAAAAAGGCAAGGAAATACATAGAAATAACTGGAAAACAAGGTTTAAAATTGAAATAAATATATTTATTAATAATTACTTTAAGTGGCAATGCAAAGAGTGTTCCAATCAAAAGGTACAGAGTGGCAGACTGGATTAAAAAAAAGCATACAACATGATGCCTATAAGAGACTCACCTTAGGGCAAAGGGCACATATAGATTGAAATTTAGTGGATGCAAAAAGATATTTAATGAGAATGGAAAAGACAGAAAATAGGAGTTGCAATGCACATATCAGACAAAACAGACTTTAAAACAAAGGCCATAAAGAAAGACAAAGAAGGACACTAATGATAAGATGATCCATTCGAGAAGAGAATATTAAACTCATCAATATATATGTCCCACATATAAGAGCACCCAAATGCTTAAAATAAATACTAACAAACATAAAAGGAGAAATTGATGGGAATACAATTATAGTAGGAGACTTTTACATCACATTCACATCAATGAACAGATCCTCTAGACAGAAAATCAATAAGGCAAGAGATCTTAACACAATAGAAAAGTTAGATACAACTGTTATTTTCAGTACATTACATCCAAAAAAATGTGAATAGACATTCTTTTCAAGTGCACATGGAACATTCTCAAGGATTGACCACATACTGGGGCACAAAGCTAACCCCAACAAATTTAAGAATACAGAAATTATTTCAAGTGTCTTCTCTGACCGCAATGGCATGAAACTAGACATTAACCACAGGAAAATAAATGAGAAAAAACTGAGTACATGGAGACAAAACAACATGTTACTAAAAATAACTAATGGGTCAATGAGGTGATCAAAAAAGAAATTAAGTAATACCTCAAGACAAATGATAATGAAAACACAACCATTCAAAATCTATGGGATGCCACAAAAGCAGTTCTTAGAGAGAAGTTCATAGTAATACAGGCCTTCCTCAGAAAAGAAGAAAAATCTCAAATCAACAACTTAACCTACCCCAAAAGAATTAGAAGAATTAGAAAAAGAACAAACAAAACCTAAAGTCAACAGAAGGAAGGAAATCATAAATAGCAGGGAGGAAATGAATGAAATAGATATTCAAAAAACAATAGGAAACATCAATTAAAACCAAGAGATGATTCTTTGAAAGGGTAAACAAAATTGATGAACCACTGGACAGGCTCACCAAAAAGCAGAGAGAAAAACCTCAAAATAAGAAAGGCAGAAGGAGAACTATTTATGGATACTGCAGTAATACAAAAAAACATAAGATAATACTACAGAGAATTATATGCCCAAAAAATTGACAACCCAGAAGAAATGGGCAAATTTCTAGAGACATACAGTCCTCTAAAACTGAATCAAGAAATAGATCAATTGACCGATTGGACCCCTAGCCTGGGAACCTCCATATGCCATGGGTGAAGCCCTAAAAAGAAAAACAAAAGAAAACAAAAGACATTCTATGACACCACCATTGCCCTAATACCCTAATCAGACAAAGATACTACTAAAAAAGAAAATTGAAGGCCGTTATCTTTGATGAATATAGATGCAATAATTCTCAATAAAATTTTAGCCAACCAAAGCCAATAGCATATAAAAAGATCATACACCATGACCAAGTGGGATTCATCCCAATTTCAAGAGGCTGGTTCAACAGAAGCAAATCAATGTCATACACCACATTAACAAAAGTAAATCAAAAACCACATGATCATCTCAACAGATGCAGAAAAAGCATCCATTCATGATAAAAGCATCACTCAAGATACAAAGCATCCATTCATGATAAAAACTCTTACCAAATGCTTTAGAGGGAACAAAACCTAACATAATAAAATCCATTTTTGACAAACCCACAGCCAATATAATACTCAGTGGAGAAAAACTGAAAGTTTTCCTGCTAAAATCTGAAACAAGACAGGATGCCCATTCTCACTATGTTTAGTCAACATTGTATTGGAAGTTCTAGCCACAGCAAGAAGACAGAGAAAAGAAATAGAAGGTATCCAAATTAGAAAGGAAGAAGTAAAATTATCACTTTTGGTAGATGATGTGTTACTATACACTGAAAATCCTAAAGATGCCACTGGAAAACTACTAGAGCTTTTCAATGAACTTGGAAAAAGTTGCAGGGTATAAATTAGTAAGAAATCTTTTGTGTTTCTCTGCACTAACCACTAAGTATCAGAAAGGGATATTAAGGAAACAATTCCATTTACTATCACATCAGAAAGAATAAAATAATTAGGAACAAACATACATAAGGAGGTAAATGTCTTATATTTTTAGAATTATGAAACACTGATGAAAGAATCTGAAGACTCTACAAATGGAAAGATATACCATGTTCTTGTATGAGAATAATTAATATTGTTTTTTTATTTTTAAAAGTTTTATTGAAGTATGATTGATTTACAATGTTGTGATACTTTCTTCTGTATAAGAAAGTGATTCAATTATACATTCACACACATCCATTGTTTTTCAGAATTTTTTCCTATATAGACCATCACAAAATATTGGGTAGAGTTTCCTCTGCTACACAGCAGGTCCCTGTTAGCTAATCATTCCACGTGCCTCAGTGTGCGTATGTCAGTCCCAAGCCAGTTGTCCATCCCTCTCCACCCCAAACCTAGGCTCTTTGCAAACCATGTTTGTTTTCAAAGTCTGTGAGTCTGTTTCTGTTATGAAAATAAGTTCATTTGTATCCTTTGTTTTTTAGATTCCACATATGAGTGATATCAGATGATGTTTGTTGTCTTTCACTATCTAATTTCACATAGTATGATAAACTCAAGGTCCACCCAATTTGCTGCAAATGGCATTGTTTCATTCTTTTTATGACTAATATTCCACTGTATGTATGTGCCACATCTCTTTTATCCATTCCTCTGTCGATGGACATTTAGGTTTTTTCCATTGTCTTAACTATTGTGAAAAGTGCTGCAGTGAACATAGGGGTGCAAGTATCTTTTTGAATTACAGTTTTTTCTTGTTATGTGCCCAGGAGTGGATTGCCAGATCATATGGTATTTCTATGTTTAGTTTTTTTGAGGAACCTCCATACTGCTTCCACAGTGGTTGTATGAAGTTTCATTCCCAGCAACAGTGTAGGAGGGTTCTCTTTTCTCTACACCCTCTCCAACATTTATTGTTTGTAGACTTTTTGATGATGACCATTCTGACCAGTGTGAGGTGATAATGATAAGTGAAATAATAATACAAATACCCTATGATATCACTTATATTTGGCATATGAAAAATATCACAAAGTAGTGAATATGACAAAAAAAGAAGCAGATTCACAGATTAAGAGAAAAAACTAGTGGCTACTGGTATGAGGGAGGGGCAATACAGGGGTAGGAGAGTACGAGTACAAACTATTTGTTGTAAGATGGGCTATTAGGATGTATTGTATAACATGGGTAATATAGCCAACATTTGTAATAACTGTAAATGGAGTGTAAGATTGAAAATTACACAGAACACTTGTAGATGGCAATTTTGAGAGAAGTGGGAAAAGTTCAGATGTGAATGACATACTTGTTAAATTACTTAGTGATTGTAATGATAATATGATAATATGTGAAATGACTGTGTTCTTTTGAGATGTTGAATTATCTATAGGCAAACTGTCAATATCTTCATACACATACACACACATTTAGAGACATTTTACTAGTCAATGTCATTTAAAAATTAACTCTTGTTTAATCTTGACTTTAAAAATCCATTGGGCTGTGGGATGGAAATCCTGTGAAATTAGATTGTTATGATCATTATACAACTACAGATGTGATAAATTCATTTGAGTAATAAAAAAATAGATACATAAGATAAAATAAAATATAAGAATCTTAAAAAAAATCCATTGGGACTCATTTGAAATTTTTCAAATACATTTGGAAGAAAATATCATTAATTCCCATCAATCTTGAATCTATTTACTGTTTGCCCATCCACTGACAGTTTCACTTCTTGGAAGCTGTCTTCTCATGCTTTTACTTCTTTATGCTATGTACAGTATGACTTCATGGCTAAGAACATCGATTGCCTGGGTTTGGTTCCTGAACTGTACTTTTAGCAATTTCTGTGGATAGATTATGGAACATCCCTGTCCCTCATATTTTTAAAGTGCAGTTATACAAAATTAAAATAGTGTAAGGAAGGGAAAAGACAACAGATAATGATGAATAATTGAATGGGTACTACTGAAAAGTATCTTGTAAGCTAAAGGATGTCATGACAGTTATTATAAACAGAATATAAAAATGGAAGATAGATATGAATGTATCACTTAACATTTATTCAATTATGGATAATGCATCTCTTCCAGACAAGGTTAAACAGAATTTGTTGGTTTATATTAATTAAAGAGATGAATAATTGATTCCAGTGATGCTAGGTGTGTTTCTCTGTGATCAACTCAGTTATGCCCTTCATTGTGTATTGACTTCAACTCCAGGCCAGTTTCCTTCTTGATAGCAAAATGGACAGAGATGGTGCCAGATTTCATACATGCACACTATGATTTTTGGAGGGAGCAACACTACCTTTTTGTGGATGTCTTTTCAAATAAATGATATCTATTTCCCAGAAACTTCCAGAGAATCACATCTTTTGTGTCATTGGTCCCAAATAAGTCACTTATTCTTCCCTTAACAGACCTCTGGGATTCAGTGATGCTAGTGTTGTGTGTGGTGCAGAAAATTTTGGTACCCTTAGAAAAGGGAAACTAAATCAATGCTAGTCCGAAAACTAAAAATATCCCTTGAGGTAGACAGTGCATATAAGATGTACAGCTTACCTGTAACTCAGAGCTCCTCAAAATATTTGATACCCATATTTCTTATTGCTCACAAAATGTCTTATGACCATAAATATCCTTGTTCATGTGGATTATATCTACCCATTTTTATAATATTAGAAATTAAAATCTAGAAATTAATTTTTATTAATTAACTGAAAAATAAAAATAATAAGCCTGACACATATTTACTTACATAACTACATTACAACTTATTACAGGAAATGTTAATTGAATGGCCAAATATGTTAGGCACCTTATTAAGTATTGGGGATATGAAGTCAATTATATCATGTGGGCTACTCACAGGAAGAAGATGGGCCTTAATTTTATTATTCAACAGTTAAAATTCGCTATGGTTTTTCTTTAAAACGTTGCTCCTGTCTGTGCACTCCTCTCCTTTTAGGGCATTCTCCAGGTGCAGTTCTCCCCATCTAATACATGATTTGTTGAAGTTAGTCTTCTTGCTTCAAGGCTTTCACTTTCACTTATTACAAGATCAAGTTTCTGAAATGTACAGTATTTCTCCCCTCCTGTAAGACTGAAGTGTCTGATAGTTCTGAGATAAACTGATGTTTTAGGGTGCTATTTAAGAGACAGGAAAATGACCTGCTTCCCCTCTTTTCCCATGTTCACCACCAGCGCTCACCAATAGTTGCGTCAGCTTTCTAACTCATGCCACTCTTTACCTTCCTCATCCCAATTCCCGGTGCTACACTCATTTCCATAAACATTGACTTCAGTCATCACCATTCCTGTTTTCCTAGAAATATCATTTATTCCTGTTTTTAAGGCACATTTTACTTCGGATGCTATTAAGAACTAAATAACAGAGACTACAAGAATCTCCATTTTCCGAACCCCTAAGTATGTGGGGAAAAGAGGCAGAACTGATTCAAATTCTAGTTCATTTCCATAACCTGGGTGAATTTGGGTAAGCTCCCCAATATTGAATAGCATGATTATCTTTTACTGAGGAAATCATGAAAATTCACATCTAATAAATTGGTGGGTAATATATATGGAAGATCTAGCTTAGCAAGTACCAAGCAGAGAACAGATTCTCAGCAAATAATCTTTTAATTTCATATTTGCACATGTAAGGGTCAATAAATATTATTATATAAATGTTTAAATCTGTACTATTTTCTGCCTCATTCATGCCTGATCAGAACCTCCATCTTTTATGTAATGCTACACATATATCAATAATTTATGATAGGGAGTTCATGTTTTGGCTCAGTCGTAATGAATCTGACTAGTATTCATGAGGATGCAGGTTCAAACCTGGCCTTGCTCAGTGGGCTGAGGATCCAGAGTTGCCATGAGCTGTGGGGTGGGTGACAGACGTGGCTGGGATCCTGCATTGCTGTGACTGTGGTGTAGGTTGGCAAGTGTGGCTCTGATTGGATCCTAGCCTGGGAACATCCACATGCCACATGTATGGCCCTAAAAAAGAAACAAATTATATTGGAACCAGTTCATGTGTGGTGGTATGCTTAATAACAAGCAGGACAAGTAATAATATCAGGCAGAAAACTTTTTTTTAAGTATATGTTCAGGAATTGTACTGTCATATATGGTGGTCAAACATTCAAACTACATGAAAATATCAAATCCATAGTGATGTCAATGTAAGTAGCATCATCTTCAATACAGATTTATATACTGCAAATGTTCAGCTACTGCAATTTACAAACATTGAGAGAAAATTCACTAATCCAAAAGAGGAAAGGGTTCCTGGTTAAAGAGGATACATTTTCTTGTGATTTCATATTCACACAATCTATTGAACAATTCAAAATTGAGAATCAAATTGAAATATATAGTTTACTTCCATCAGATGATGTTGCTGAAGAGGGGACCAATATATGAGAATTTTGGATATGGGGGAGTTTTAAGATAACATCTTGGGATTCCAGAAATTTGCCAAAAATATGTAATGACTTTAATTCCTTGAATATTTAGAATTTATTGAAAATTGTAACTTATTATTCTCTGAAAAATAGTTGCAAATTGTAACTAATTACACACTGACACAATCATGATCTCCAAAGGTATATTTTAGTTCATTTCAGATGAAGCCTAGCAGCTTATATTTTGGAATATCATTTACATTTGGTTATTTGATTGACACACCATCATGTTTTAGTAATTTAATGTTATATATGAAACACCCATTTTCTACCTTCCCAGTACTGTTGATTTGGAAAAAAAGTTTAATCAGATTCAAATCAGTTATTCATATGGAATAGCATTTGTTTCATAATGTTATGAAATCTTCTTCATAATTTTTTTGGTAACATTTATTACTTCCTTATTTCTTAGGCTATAAATAAAAGGGTTTAATAAAGGAATCACGAGAGTATAAAAAATAGCAACAGGTATATCTTTATCTCCTTCGTTCCTGGAATTTGGTTGAACATACATGAAGAGAAGAGAACCATAGAATATTGAGACAGAGAGAAAGTGGGATGCACAGGTAGATAAGGCTTTGCCTCTTCCCTTGTTGGATTTCATTGTGAAAATTGTGAAAAGGATGAAAAGGTAAGAGATTATTACCACGGTAATAGTGAAGATGGAAACTGACCCAGCAAAGATAAATACCATCAATTCATTGATATAAGTGTCAACACAGGAGAGTCTGAACAATGGAATAAGATCACAAAAAAAGTGATTAATTTGATTAAACCTACAGAAAGCTAACCTAAAGAGAAACCCTGTATGAATCATGGGATGCACGTTTCCAGCTATGTAGGCCCCTGTGGTCATCTGAAGGCAGAGTTTCTTGGACATCCTGGTGTGGTACTGCAGTGGGTTGCAGATGGCCACATAGCGATCACAGGCCATTGCTGCCAGGAGGAAGCAGTCTGCAGTTTCGGCAAAGCAGAAAAAATAAAATTGTGTCATGCATTCATACAGGGAAATAATTCTGTTCTTAGAGAATAAATTCCCTAGCATCTTTGGGGTAATGGCACAGGAACAACAGGAATCCATCAGAGCGAGGTTACCCAGAAAGATGTACATTGGTGTGTGAAGATGACGCTCTGTAACTATCAGTGCCACCAGACCAAGGTTTCCCACCATGGTGATCAGGTAGATGGTAAGGAGCACGAGAAACAGGATGGTCCTCAGCTCTGGGTGATCAGTAAATCCTGTGAGGATAAATTCAGTTGTCAAGGAGTGGTTATCCTCAGTCATATCCGCCTTCTCTGTTGACGTGGGAATTGTGGAGATAAAAGTTTTGAAATTAGAGTGTGTATAATTTTCCCTTCCAGGTTTTCTTTTTATGAGGAGTGGAGCTCTTCTTCAAATTTCTCCCATTTCCTCTGGTATACAGGAACACACACCTATAGGGGATATTTATTTCTGTGTAACATAAATTTTTAAAGTCTTGAGTCTCAAACTCTGGATTCCCCAAAATATTTTGTTAATTCTAGGGATGATGCTTACAGTGGAAAAGACTTGTCCTTATGCATTTATGGAGAATGCTATACATATTTATGGGACCCATATTTGACTCAGTATTCCCCAGTGATGTGTGTCAGTTTTTATATTAGAGTACCTTAAGATAAATATCGTCACTTTTTGTGTGTATATATACATATGTACACATATATATACACATTTTGTAATGGAGCAACATTTTTATATATTTTCCCAGGAAAGTGAAGGTTTTAATGGAGAAGATGGATAGGTTAAATTTATATCTTAGCAATTGTATGGAAATCACTAAGGATAAAGTGTGGACTGTTGATTTTTGAAGAAAATTACTTTGGAATGCTAATAAAATATATTGCCTCAGGTTATCACTTCTTTGATTTCCTTTCCCAGTTTCATGTTAAATCCGTTATTGTTTTTTGAGTATGCACAGATAACTAAATCCTTTCCTCTATGCAAATCATATTTTTATATAATGATACCTAATAACATTTACTCAGTGCCCCAGACTACACCAATATCTAGGCTTTGAAGTATCTAGTGTATCATATACACCCAACATAATCTAGAATCACTTGCGTACAATCTAACATTGATTTTCCTCTTACATGCATGCACAATTTCCTTTTTATAGTATTGGTATAATGAGGTTTTCTGTGAACTCTACTTCTTATAACAGGTGTACAATGCTAGAGAGGGAAAAAAGAATGATGCCAATCATACCTCTGGTCCAGTGACCTGGGATGAGTGAATTTGTTTTCAGTATGGCACCAATGATCCATCATGAACTATTTGCTATATGTAAATTGAGACAATTTTGAAGAACAGTATACTAAGGAAATTATTCAAAATTCATTATTAAAAAATCTGTATATCTTTCTTTTACCTGAATTAACGTACCTAATATTTTCCATTTCCTAAAAAAATTATGTTAGATTTTCTGATGTCACAGTACATTAAAAGTTAATAAATAAAAGTAAATCGTGCCATTATACTTTGGTTTTCTATCACTTTGAAATAGAGGATCCCTTTAAACCTTAATATGATTTGTGAGAATAGTTTTTGTTTTCTTTTCAAAGTGTATCTTCTTACTACAAGTTACTGATCTACAAAATATATTGAGTGTCTAAGAACATGAATTTTATGGTCAAACTGGTTTATATCTATTTCAAAATATAAGCAAAGACTTATTTTTTGTTTTAAAATATTAAATATTGACATTTTATTATTCAAATATCTTTTGATGTGCATGCCTAAATTATGTAAGAGAATTATGTTCTGGAGTTCCCATTGCATTGCAGTGGTTAACAAATCCAACTAGGAACCATGAGGTTGCAGGTTTGATCCCTGGCCTTGATCAGTGGGTTAAGGACCCAGCGTTGCTGTGAGCTGTGGTGTAGGTCACAGATGCGGCTGGGATCCCACATTGCTGTGGCTGTGGTGTAGGCTGGCAGCTACAGCTCTGATTAGACCTCTGGCCTGGGAACCTCTATATGCAGCAGGAATAGCCCCAGAAAAGGCAAAAAAAAAAAAGAAGAAGAAGCATTATGTTCTGCCCTTACCTGTATAATTTGAAGCTCTACCTTTGAAGCAGAGGTCAGCATGAATCGCACTAAAGTTTTTCATGTTTGTTTCCCATAGTCTTAGGTTTTGAGGATAGCAAGAAGAGTAACTAAATAGTTGAAACCTAACAATAAGAAAAATGCTTCATCATTCAGAAAAATAAATATTGATGTTAATAGTAACAGTTAAAGTAAACTAGAATATTCCTCTTATTTAGATTTCACTGAGAAGTGTTTTGTAACACCTTATTTGGTTTATGGTGTTAAGGCTGTTAGACTTTCAGAATATAAACCTTGGTCTCTAAGCATCTGGGATTAAAAGAGTGTATCTGTGAGACTACTAATAATAGGTCAGTGACAATAATTATTTTCCTTACAATGCAAATTTAAATTTTCCATCAGAAGCTAAAGGGATTTCCTCATAATGACTTCAGTGTGTTTCCATGGGGAGATTTGGTCACTAAGACTTACACTGCCTGATGATAATTAACGATGACTTGTGGGGAGTTCAGGTTGTGGTTCATGGGGTTAAGAACTGGAAATAGTGAGGATGTGGATTCTATCCCTGGCCTCGCTCAGCAAGTTAAGTATCTGGTGTTGCCTCAGGCTGGAGTGTAGACCACAGACACAGTTTATACCCAGCGTTGCTGTGGCTGTGACCTGGGCTGGCAGCTGCAGCTCTGATTTGGCTCCTATCCATGCAGCTTCCATATGCCACATGTGTGGCCCTAAAAAGAAAAAAAAAAGACGATGTGAAAAAATGCATTTAAAGACTTTCATTAATTCACTAAATCTGCTTAAAAATCATCTTTCTGATTCTTATGTAATTGACCTCGTTTTTACAATTCTTTTCATTGTTTGTGTAGAAGGTAAAAGGAGCAGAAGAATCAGGTGGGTATCACCTCCTACTGGAGGAATGAATGTGTTTATCAGATTAATATGTTTTATGAAAGATGCTTGAATATGGAGAGGATGCTAAAAGGTATAGAAATTCAGGCAGGGTATCAACTTTTTTCTTATTGGTCTTTGTCTTTTGAGGGCCTCACCTGTGGCATGTGGAGATTCCCAGGCTATGGGTCTAATCAGAGCTGTTAAGTGCCAGCCTATGCCAGAGCCACAGCAATGCCAGATCCGAGCCACACCTGTGACCTACACCACAGCTCATGGCAATGCTGGATCTTTAACCAATTCTTCACTCTGAGTTCAATTTGGTTCCATGTCCTACATAACCTTTTTTGGAAACTTAGTATTATTATTTAGTCCCACATACGAATTATTGAGATTGTCCTTAATTTTAAGTCCACACCAGCTGCCTTTGTTTTTATTATGCTGATTCTTCCCTTTATTCTAGTAATTACTCTCCAACATGATATATTTTTAATTTTCAGAACATCTATAATCAGTTACTCCCTTCCCCGTCCACTCTTTGCTTAAGAGGGAAGAAATGTCTCTGTTACATTCATTCCTGTATTTCTAACACTTGAATAATAGGAAGCACTTTGTACTGCTCCACAAATATTTGTCCAATGAATGAAAACAAGACTATACTCTCTTGCTCAAGTATTTAAAATCATCTTTGATTAGTTTTTGAACAAGTTGTTTTTCCCTATTTTCTCATTTCAGATGCTGCACAGTCTGTATCTTGCCTCTCACCTTGCTTTCTTCCTCTCACCTCAGGACACTTGGACATGCACATACCTTCACTGCTCCCTTGTGCATCCGCTTCAACATTTACTCATGTTTCTTCATCTAAAACACTGTCTTCTCCCTTTCATCCCAATCCTGTTTATCCTTGATCTCAAATGAAGTCTCCTGAAGAACTTCCCTAGGTCCTTTAAGTTGAATTGATTTTCCTTTTCCTGATCTCCATGCTTTTATAATGCATTTGCCACTTTATCAAATGTGAATTGTGTATATCTTGACTGTAAAAGTCTTGGCTAAATATTTTTAAGTCACTAGTCACCTTATACATCTTTTGGGCTTCTAACAACAAACTGGGCTAGATTCTTACTTAATACAGCCTGATTGCTGTAAAATATTTCAATTCTTGATTGTTTAAAAATATTTCAATTCTGTTGTATCTTCACCAACTATTTACAATATATGGGGTGTTGGGAGAGATCATGGGTAGAATAAGCACAGGATAAGGAGTGCTTAGGTTTTAGAAATGGCTCTTGACAAGAAGCTCATCATCTAATGGGGTGAAAGACACTTGTATTGCTAACTCACAGGTAGTTCAGGCTGTGATATAATAATTGTAAATATTCTGTATGAAAATATGGCAAAGGAATTGAATAGAGACCTGGAGGAAGAAAGAAAGTTTCCTCATTGATAGTATCATTTCAGATGAACCTTCAGGATAAGGAGGATTATAATAGGTGAAGCACATGAGGAGATGAAGCAACAGAATGCAAGCATATGATAAAATCCTGGAGGCTTGAAATAGTGAGACCTAATTAAAAAGTGGCTAGCAAATTATGTTACTTACTCATATGATATCAGAGAAACTTGCAGGTAATATAAAGGTGTTGGGAAAACTGTTTGGAAACTGTGCTATTTGGGTCCTTCCCTGCCCACTCCCTGGACCTTCCATCAGTAAGGTCATAACCAATACTGAATGCCAACTCCAAAGGACATCTACTTATCTTAAAAACACCAACCTGTGGTGTTGTATCCTATCAAACGTCTTCACTTCTGGTTCTGCGGTAACAGCCACTGCTTCTGTCTTCCTGACTGTTCCATCTCAGACTTTTCTGCTGGGTTAGGTTTCTCTCTTTGCCTTTAAAATGCTTGTGTTCCCCTAGGTTCTATGCTTGACTAGCCTCTCCTTTCATTCTAGAGTTTCCCCCAGATTATCTTATCTACTTAGATATTTCAGCTACTTTCCATCTTCTGGTGGCTTCACCAAATGAGAGTTCCAGACCAATTTGTTATATATTCATATGGAAAAATCAATGGGAGTATGTTTTTTATATATATAAAACATATATATACCTATGAATAGGTGAATTTACTGCTATGCTAAAATATTATATATATTATAAATTATGAAAATACAAATTAATAATGACTTAGTAGTGAAGTGGTATTAACATTTGAACGTATTTATTAATGCTATAAAATGTTATTCCTGCTAACACTATTATTAACTAAATAATAATAACCTCGTATTCAGAAGAAGAAATGTGGTGGTATATGGAATATTATTCAGATCTTAGCTTTGTGATGTGTTGGAGCATCTCTAGAACTTGTTTAAATTTGTTTCTAAATATTTCTAATGTGTGACACAGTGGAAAAGATGTAACACACAGCTACATATGTTCAAATGGGGAAGAAAGCAAGTTGTGATTGGGTTCCAAAACAGGAAAGAGCTCTCCAGCCATCCAAGCTGCAGGATAAACAGCCCTACTCTTTGTTTTTGTTTGTTTTTTAACATATAGTTGAGTATTTTTAATCTTCTCATCACCTGTTGCAATCTGGTATCTAACCCATGTCCAAGACCTGGTCCAAATAAGGAAAAATATGTGTGTGCCAAAGAATGAAATACCTGTTTGAACATTGCTCACATTCTGGTTACTGGCACGGGGAAATCAAGCTATAAGTACAATCAGCAGTAGCAGTGATATAACACAAAAATGTTATCTTTGGACTTCTACATATATCCCTTCTTAACACAAAGAAATGACCTTTATGTGGTGCCATGGGAGGTTCTGGGAAATTACTGATATGATTTTCCATATGTTAATTTTCCCTTAATAAACTCTAAGTTCCCAGTAGACAGAGACAATCATGTATCTTTACATTCCCATGTGGGACATATGGTAGGACCTCAAAATGTGATTGGTTCTTGGTTCCGTAGTATGAGGTACCTTGTATGCATGTATGTATGAATGTGTTTATTTTATATTGGAGTATATTTGATTTTCAATGTTGTATTTGTTTCAAGTGTATAGGAAAGTGATTCAGTTATACATATACAGATATTCATTCTTTTTCAGATTCTTTTCCCGTAGAGATTTTTACTGAAAATTCTCTGTGCTAACAGTGGGTCATTTTTACTTATCTATTTTTTATGTAGTAGTGTATATATATATATTAAACTCCTAATTTATACATACCCTCTATAACCCTTTGGTAACCATAAGATTGTTGTCTGTTCCGTTGATCTATTTCTTCTTGATTCAGTTTTTGCAGGCTGGAAGTCTGTAAAACTTGTGCACTTCTGCTAGATTGTCAAATTTCTTGCAATACAATTGTGCACAGTATTCTCTCATGGTTTTTTGCCTTTATGTAGTATCCATTGTGACTTCTCCCTTTTCATTTCTCAGAAGGATATTTGTAACAATACAGACCTTCCTCAAAGTAGAAGAAAAAGCTGAAATCGAGAGCTTATCCCAACACCTAAATGAATAGAAAAAGAAGAACAAACAAAACCTAAAGTCAGCAGAAGGAAGGAAGTCATAAAGATCAAAGAGGAAATCAATAAAATAAAAATTAAAAAAACAATAGAAATAATCAATAAAACCATGAGCTTGTTCTTTCAACAGGTAATCAAAATTGACAAACATCTGGGTAGAGGCACCAGGAAGAGGAGAGAAAAAACTCAAATAAACAAAATAAAAATGAAAAAGGAGAAGTCCTTTGTCTCTTATCACCATCTTTATTTTAAAGTCTATATTGTCTGATATGAGTATTGCTACTTATGCTTTCTTTTGATTTATGTTTTCATGGAATATCTTCTTCCAGTTTATATGTGTCCCTAGAACTGTCACTTTCATTTTATATATGTCCCTAGAACTGAAGTGCATGTCTTATAGACAGCATATATATGGCTCTTGTTTTTGCATCCATGCAGCTATTCTATGTCTTTTAGTCCATATCCGCTTAAGGTAATTATTGATGTGTTGTTTTTATTGCCATTTTGTTTATTGTTTTGGATTTGTTTTTGGTTTGTCATCTTTCTTTCTTCTTTTGTTCTTTTCTCTTGTGGTTTGATGACTATCTTTAAATGGTGTGTTCAGATTCATTATTCTTATTTGTGTGTGTCTCTCTTGTAGTTTGTTTGTAGTTACCGTGTGTTTTTGATATAGGAGATATATATATATATATATATACATACATATACACACATACATACACATACACACACATAATTGATTTAGGTTGGTTGTCTCATAATTGCAAATGCTTCTCCAGTATTCTGCATTTGTTCCCTCCTTTGCTCAAGACTACTGGTTTTGGTATCATATTTGTGTGTGCATGATTTTTATTCCATGTTTGCCTTTACTGGTGAATACACTCATTGGTAGTTTTCTTTTTTCTGGTTGTGGCCATTAATTTTCAACCTAGTGTATTCCCTTAGAATTGTTGTAAAGCTGGTTTGGTGATGCTGAAATCTCCCAGCTTTTGCTTGTCTATAAAGCTTTTAAAATTTTCCTTCAAATATGAATGAGAGCCTTGCTGATTAGAGTATTCTTGGTTGAAAATTTTTTCCCTTCATCAGTTTAAGTATATTATGCCATTCCCCTCTAGCCTGCAGAGTTCGTGATGAGAAATCAGCTGATAACTTTATTGGTATTCCCTTGTATGTTATATGTTGCTTTTACCTAGCTGATTTCAGTATTTTCTCTTTGTCTTTACTTTTGATCATATAAGTGTGTTCCCCCTCATATTATTCTTTTTTTTTTATTTTATTTTCCCACTGTACAGCAAGGGGATCAAGTTATCCTTACATGTATACATTACATTTACATTTTTCCCCACCCTTTGTTCTGTTGCAACATGAGTATCTAGACATAGTTCTCAATGCTACTCAGCAGGATCTCCTTGTAAATCTATTCTAAATTGTGTTTGATAATCCCAAGCTCCTGATCCCTCCCACTCCCTCTCCCTCCGATCAGGCAGCCACAAGTCTGTTTTCCAAGTCCATGATTTTCTTTTCTGTGGCACAAATGAACATCTCCTCATATTATTCTATATTCATTGTGCTTCCTGCATTTAAGTGAATGTTCCTTTTTCCTTGTTAGGGAATTTTGGGACTATTATCTCTTCAAATATTTCCTTCAGCCTTTTCTCTCTCCCTTCTCCTTCTCACACCCCTTTTAATGCTATGCCATTTGTTGTTTAAAGATGTTCCAGTGTTCTCTTAGACTGTCCTCATTTCTTTTCACTCTTTTATTTTTTATTTTTTTATTTTCTGCATCAGTGATTTCCACCAGTCTGTCTTTCACCTTGCTTACTTTTTCTTTGGCCTCCTCTATTCTGCTATTGGCTCCTTGTAGTGAATTTTCTATTTCACTTATGGTATTTTGCATTTCTTTTTGTTTAACCATTAAATCTTCTATTTCTGTGTTCACCTTTTTCTTGTAAGTTGTTGATCTTTGACTCCAGGATTTTTTTCTGAGATCTTGGATCAGATTTACTGCCAGTACTCTAAAGTCTTTTTCATGGTGTTTGCTTATGTACAGTTCATTTAGCTTATTTTTTTTTAATCTGTCTTTTCCTTGTTCCTTCATCTGGCTATATTTCTCTGCCTTTTTTTTTTCTTTTTGGGTCACACCTGTGGTATATACAGGTTCCCAGGTGAGCATCAAATCATAGCTACAGCTACTGACCTATACCACAGCGACAAACCCAGGATCCTTAACCCACTGAGAAAAGCCAGTGATCAAACCTGCAACCTCATGGTTCTTAGGTGGACTCATTTCCGCTTTGCCATGATGGGAATTCCTTCTCTGCTTTTTAATTTTGTGTTCCTCTGGTGGGTGAGGAATGTCTCTGGGTGTTATTAGAGGTAACTGTGTGCCTAGAAGCACTTTAGGCAGTCTGTTTGCTGATGGGTGTTGCTCTGTTCACACCCTGTTTTTTATTTGGCCTGGGGCTTCTCAGCCCTAATGGACTGAGCTGGATTTTTCCAAAAGAGCAGCCTCTGGGGGGCCCCACAACAATAATTATGCCTAGGACTTAAACTTCCTGTGTGCTGTCCCCACAGTGAGCCACAACTACCTCCTGCTCTCCCTCAAGACCCTTAAAGACCCACAGTTAGGACTAACCCAGATTCTTATGGAATCCCTATTCTTCCCTGTGATCCAGGGAACATGAAACACTGTGTACACTCTTCAGGAGTAGAGACACTCTTCCCGCAGTCTTGTGGAAATCCTGCACAGAATGCCAAATGCTCTGAGGGTTACTCCTCCCAATGCCAGACCCTTAGGCTGGGGAACCTGACGTGGGGTTCAGAACTCTCACTCCTAAGGGAGAGTGTCTGTGATATAGTTATTTTCTATTCTGTGTATTGCCCATCTGGAAGGTATAGTATTCCTTAGATCATGAAAGTACCTCTTCTACCATCTCAGTGTGACTTATTCTTTGTCTTTGCGTATAGGATATCTTTTTTGGTAGTTTCAAGTCTATTTTGTTGATGTTGTTCAGCAATTACTTGTAATTTAGGTGATGTAATGAAAGGAGGAGAGATTGAATCCTTCTAATCCAACATCTTGTCTATGCCAAATCCAAGCTTTAAATATTTAGAGCGAAAGAAAAAAGAAGAGTGATGGGGGAAAATAGAGGGAACTAGAGATGAAGGGAAGGGAGAAGAGCAGAGGAGATTGGAGTGAAGGATAAAAAAGGAAGGGAAGAAATGGAAAGAAATGGATAAGGAAAAGGATAGAAAGGGAAAGATACAGAATAGTGAAGGAAAAAGAAATACCCTTTTTTTAAATAAAGGAAAGAGAGGCAAACAGGAAGTTTCCAGGCTTGGGGTTGAATCAGAGCTACAGTTGCTGGCCTATGCCACAGCCTCAGCAATGTGGGATATGAGCCATGTTGTGACCTACACCATGGCTTGCAACAATACCAGATCCTTTAACCACTGAGCAAAAAGGCAAGGATCAGACTTGCATGCTTATGGATCCCAGATGGGTTTGGTACTGCTGAGCCATGAAGGGAATTCTGGTGAAAACATTTTTTGATGGAATATTTGAGAGTTGCTTTTTGACTATGTTGAATGAGGTGTCTTCGCAGCATTCAAATAACTGTCCTTCTTGGTAGTTTGATTCATGAATCTGGAGATTATGGAAGTTGTCAGAGCTGGAAACATATGTTCTGGGTCGTCTTCATATTGATGCCAATAAAAGTCATTAAAAATAGATGAAATCACCTAAAAAGGAAGATTTTGAAGAATGGAATAGAGACTGTTAAATCTTGGTTGAGATCTTCTGTCTCAACCCAGTCTAAATAAAATATTTAATAAACAGGAGTTCCTGTTGTGACTCAGTGGTTAACAAATCCGACTAGGAACCATGAGGTTGTGGCTTCGATCCTTGGCTTTGCTCAGTGGGTTAAGGATCTGGCATTTCCATTAGCTGTGGTATAGTTTGCAGACATGGCTCGGATCCTGTGTTGCTGTGGCTCTGGTGTAGCCCGGCGGCTATAGCTCCGATTGGACCCCTAGCCTAGGAACTTCCATATGCTGTGGGAGCAGCGCAAGAAAATGGCAAAAAGACAAAAAATATATATGTATATATATATATTTAATAAACAAATAAATAATAAAATATTTAATAATAATATCAATAATAAATAAATACATAAAAAAATAATAATATAAATACAAATAATAATAATGAATAATAAAAGAAATAATAAAATATAAATAATAATATAATATAATAAGATAAATAATAAATAAAATAACATAAAATAATAAAATAAATAAATAAATAAAAATATTTAGGTTGGGTAGAGGCAGATAAGTCTTTCCCAACCATAACACCTATTATTATTTATATAACAACAATTAAAATTTCTGTTTTCCCTACCGAATACCAGTGTATGAATTGGGACTCTCAGCTTTTTATTGTGAAAATTAGAATTGAAATAAATCTCTCTGTGTATGTGCATATGGATCTCTGATCATGCATGAACAAAAAGAAGGCTTAACAAATCAATGAATAATGGAAGATTTGGTTATATATGCTTTTCTGTAAATGTAATATATAAGAATGCTATAATTTGCACTTCACAACATTATAAAAATAATCCAAGTTGAGTAAAATGCTGTGTAAAAAATTGAAATTATGAGAACAGAAAAGCACACAAATTATGTTTATGTAATAATTATGAATGAGGGGGGTTCAATGAATTTAACACAAATGAAAGAGGTAAATAATTAACCAGTTGACCTAGAAGTGGAATTTCTGGATGATATGGTAATTCTATTGTTAATTTTGAGGAATCATCATACTTCTTCCATAGTGGCTGCACCAATTTACATTCACAAAAACATGGTACAAGTGATACCTGTTCCCTCAGTCTCACGTATACTTGTCTTGGGATTTTGACAATAGGTGCAAGATGATATCTCATTTGGTCTTTAATTGCATTACCCTGATGATTGGTGATTTTGCACACCTTTTTACATATGTCTTCTTTAGCCATATGTTATGTCTTTGGAAAAACATCTGTTAAGTCCTTTGCCCATTTATAATCAGATTGTTTTTTCACTGTTGAGGTGTATGAGGTTTTATTTTTTTTATGTTTTGTATACAAACCTCTTATCAGATATATGATTTGCAAATATTTTCTCCCATTCGGTAGGTTGCCTTTTCATTTTTTGTTCATGGTTTCCTTGCTATGCAGAAGTTTTGTAGTTTAATGTAGTCCTACTTATTTATTTTTGCTTTTGTTGTCAAATCCAAAAAAAATATCATGTCCAATATCAGGCAGGTGCTTACCACTGTTTTCTCTTGGAGTTTTATGATTTCAAGTTTTGATTATTTAAGCCATTTTTAGTTCTTTTTTGAGTATGGTGTAAGATAGAGATCCACTTTCATTCTTTACTCTGTTGCTTTCTAATTTTCCCAGAACAACGTATTAAAGAGACCATGTTTTCCCTGTCTTAAAAATTTTTATGCTTTATTGTAAATTAATTGATCATGAATGCATGGGTTTGCTTCTGGACTCTGAATTCTTTTTCATTGATCTTTGTGGCTACTTTTATGCCATTACTGTGATTTTTTTAAAAATCTCTCTCTCTCTCTCTTTTTTTTTTTTTTTCTATTTCTTGGGCCGCTTCGGTGGCATGTGGAGATTCCCAGGCTAGGGGTCTAATCGGAGCCTACGCCAGAGCCACAGCAATGCGGGATCCGAGCCTCGTCTGTGACCTACACCACAGCTCATGGCAATGCCGGATCGTTAACCCACTGAGCAAGGGCAGGGATTGAACCTGCAACCTCATGGTTCCTAGTCGGATTCGTTAACCACTGAGCCATGATGGGAACTCTGAAATGTTCTTTTGATATTTATGCCGAAGTAGTTATGGGTAAAGTGTCATAACATCATATCACATATATTCACACATAATAAAGACAAATACACACACGAAGGAAATACATATTTGGGTACAGGCAAATGTGGTAAAATAACAGTTGTTTAACACTGTTTAAAAAAATTAAGCTCAGTAACTGTGTAAATCAACTTTTCTATAGGTTTGAAATTTTTCAAAATAAAATTAGAGGAAAATGTCACTGATTTTTTTTTCTTGTATCTCTTCCCTATTTCTCTGCCCATTAACAACTTAGCTTTTTGAAAAGTATCCTCTCATGCTATTTTGACTTCTTTATGCTACCCATAGTATGACTTAGTTGATTTTTAAATTATTTTATTTTAATTAATTTATACTTTATAATTTTTAAATTTTATTTATGCTTTATTTTATCAATTTTAAATTAAAAAATTATTCTCTCAGGTTTCAATGGAATAATGATGTCCACTTTTCATGCTTATGATGAGACTTAAATAATGTAACACATGTAAAGCACTTAGCACAGTGTCCAGTGGATCTTAAGCTTTCAAGAAATGGTGATTATTTACCCTGCAGATTTCAGATCTTCTCCCCTCCTCTACTGTGCTTTTGGTCTAAATTTCTAACCACCTTGAAGATGGTTCCATTTGAGTATTTTTATGCAACCTAGCAGATACCATATCTAGATTTGAACTCATCTTCCTTCTCATCATTTTTTCCAATTCACATGTTCTTTATGCTTATGTATATACTTTTGCATTGAGCAAAAATGTTTCCATATACTCCCCCCGTGGGGGAAATATTTTAAAATCGTCCTTCAATAGATATGTTTAAATAATATTTTAAGAAATTTTGAAAGGTTACTAAGGACTAATGAGAGTAATGCAGAGTGTTGAAGAAAGTCAACTCACAGAGCTAAGGAGTAAAAATATGCATTGATGCTCACCTCATTAATCCCTCTCCTAGTGTCATACCCATTTCCAGAAACAGTGATTCTCCACATGCCACTATTCCTATTGAATTTTTCCCAGATATATACACTTTTTCTTCCTTTATCTAAAGCATAAGTTACATATAATGATACTTAATAAGCTAACTAAATGCTTCTCGCCGTACTAATTTCCATTTTTTAGACTCTGGATAGATGCCTCAGAGTGAGATTACTGGATCACTTGACTTAGTTATTAAGAACATGGACTCGGAGACAGATAGTTTGAGCTTGATTCCTGAGGTACACCTTAATATTTCTTTGGACAAGTTATGAGAACTCTCTATCCCTCATATTTTTAAGGTGGAGTCATAGGAAATTAAAGTTTAGTAATGAAAGTAAAAGTCTTAATAGATGTGCTGGATAGTTCAATGTATACTACTGAAAAGTTATTTGTAAGTTGAAAAATGTATGAGGATTAATTTAAAATGGGGTTAAAAAATGGGAGCTAGAGTAAGAGGCATGGATATATCAGTTACTGATTATTCTGTTGTAAATAAAGCATCTTTTCCAAACAAGCTTAAACAGTAAGATCTTTTGTTTAATACAACCAGAAGGAAGATTTATTCTAGTGGCTCTGGGTCTGTTTCTGTGTAATTCATTCAGCCATGCCCCTTTCCTTTGGACTTCATCTCCAGGCCAGTTTACCTCTTGATGGCAGATTGTATGTAGACTGTGCCTGAAATAATATCAATATGCCGTGATATACAGAGGGAGAAACATTGCCTATTTTGTGATCTCCTTTAAAATATAGGATCTATATTTCCCAGAAATACCCAGAAAATCACTTCTTTTGACTCACTGTCCCCAAATAAGTCACACATTCGTCCCTTAACAGACCTCTGGAATTAGGTGTTGCCAAAGACGGGTGTGAAAACAGTAGAGGCATACAGCAAAAATTGTGGTGCCCTTAGAAAATGGAAACAAAATCAAGGCATGCGAGTCTAAAAGCTAAAAATAGCTGCTAAATTAGAAGATAATACTGGATGTACAACATCCAGCTAATTCAGAGCTTCTCAAACAGCTTTTTATCTATATTCTTTTTAGCCCATAAAATGTATTAGGAAGCTAAGGAGCTTTGTTTATGTGAATTGTTTCTATCAGTATTTACAATATTAGAAATGAGAACCAAGAAAGTAAAACATGATTATTCATTTATTCATTCCAAACTGAAAACAACAAGCATGGTGCCCTTTTACTTTTATAATTATATTAAAAATTATTGGGGATGCGTTTACATGTATAACTGAGTTGTATTCTTGTACAGCAGAAATTACCACAATACAGTATTGGAACTATACTTTAATAAAACTTTAAAAAATGAAAACAATTTTGAAAAGGAAGGTTTACTGCATGGCCAAATATGTCAGGCTTCATATTAAGTACTGATGATATCAAAACAGTTATGACATGTTTGATATGCAAAGAAGATATATCTTCATTATATTATCTAACAGGTTCAATTTACTATGTAGTGTATTCTCTCCTTTTAGAGTTTCAAGTCTCTTCATCTAATGTATGAATGACTGAAGTTGCTCTCCTTGCTTCAGGTCTCTTTACAATCAACTGCAAGATCAGGTTCCTAAAGTGTACACTCATATTACTCTGCTCCAGAAAGACGCTAATGTTTGATGCTTCTAAGCTAGATTCAGATTTCTTAGGGAAGCCCTTAAGATTCTCAATAATCTGACCCTCTTCTACTTTTTCTTCCTCTCACATTCACCACCAGCTCTCACCAATACTTTTGTCAGCTCTCTGACTCTGTCCCACAGTTCACCTCCCTGATCCCCATTCCCAGTGCCACACTCATTTCCACACCCATTGATTCTGGCCATACCCATTCCTGTTTTTCTCCAGATATTAAACTTTTTCCCATGTCAAAGGCACAGTTTCTTCTAATGCTACCCAAGAACTAAATGTCCCATGTGACAAAGATCTCCACTTTTTGAATGCCTAGGCATGTGGGGGAAAATGCAATATCGATTCAAATTCTAGCTCACTCCAAGGACCTGGATGAACTTGGCCAAACTCCAAAATATTTCAAAGTATGAGATTTTTACTAAGGCAAATCATGAGCAGTCATTTCTAACTACTTGGTAGGTTTAGTGTTTAAAATGTTTAGCTTAGTTACAGGCAGACAGTAGGTTCTCAGTGAATGAACTTTTTTCTTCTTTCACATTTGCACATGTGAGGATCAATACATATGTTTTGTTTAGCTCTTTCAATTTTTGCTATTTTCTACCTCATTAATGCTTGAACAGCACCACCAGCTCTTTGTGAATCCTATGCATGTGTCAATACTTTACATTGGACTCAATCCAGGTTCATGGTATTCCTAATGACAAGATATGCATGTAGTACTATCACAGGGAAAAAAAAATCCTCTTTTAAAAAATAGCTATGTTCATAAATTACAGTGTCATACAAAATGGACAATGACTCAAACTCTATGAAAATTTAACATGCATACAGGTATCTGTACAAATAGCATCATTTTCAATCACAGATTGATAAATCACTAATGTATTCACATATTCTCTTTAGGAGAACTTGAGAGAAAATGGGCTAATGTAAATAGGAAAACATGCCTGATTAGAGAATGCATGCTCTGCTTGATTTCATAGTCAAATGCAATCTCCTGAACAAACTCAAAAATGAGAATCAAATTTAAACTTAGAGCATACTCTTGTCACACACTGTTGTTTAAGAAGGGATTAATTTAAGAACTTGGACTATGGCTGAGTTTTTATGATTATGCCTTGAGATTCCAGAATATGGCCAATAGTATTAAATGGAGGTAATCTCCTATGTAGTGAATTCTATTCAAAGCATTTGTTAAATTTGTTGAAAATTACAACTCATACTCTGAAACTAATAGCTACTGCTGTAACTGAATACACTACGACACAGTTTGTGACTCAGGAGTGATTTTTGTCTTTTTAGGCCCATGCCACAGCATACGGAGGTTCCCAGGCTAGAGTTCTAATCAGAGCTACAGACGCCAGTCTCTATCACAGCCACAGCAATGTGGAATCTGATCCATGTCTGCAACCTACACCACAGCTCACAGCAATGCCAGATCCTTAACTCACTCAGCAAGGCCAGGGATTGAACCCACACCCTCATGGATACCAGTCAGGTTCCTTTAACAACTGAGGCATGATGGGAACTCCAGCAGTAATTTTTTAGTTCACCCCTGATGGAACCTAGTAAATTTAATTTTGGAATACATTCTGGCAGAATCTCTCCTGCTGATCTGATTTATTTGAGTCATAGACTATCATGTTTTAGTAATATAATATTTTATAAAAATTGGCCATTTTCTACATTGTCAGTATTCTTTAACTTTGAAAATAAAGTTTTATCAAATTAAAATCAGGTGTCTACCATTGAGAAGCATGTCTAGTCACTCATGATGGAGCATGATTATGTGAGAAAAAAGAATGTATACATATATGTGTAACTGGGTCATCATGCTCTACAGCAGAAAATTGACAAAACATTGTAAACTGGATATCATGGAAAAATAAAAATCATTGTGTATTTATATAAAAACATTTTACCATATGGGATATCTGTTTCCGAATGTTATGACATCTTAATCATTTTTTTATGACATTGATTATTTCTTTATTTCTTAGACTGTAAATGAAAGGATTTACTAAGGGAATAACTAGAGTATAAAAAATAGCAAGGGGTAAATCTTTGTCTTCTTCGTTAACTGAATTTGGTTGAATGTACATGAAGAGAAGAGATCCATAGAATATTGAGACAGAGAGAAAGTGGGATGCACAAGTAGATAAGGCTTTGCCTCTTCCCTTGTTGGATTTCATTGTGAAAATTGTGAAGAGGATGAAAAGGTAAGAGATTATTACTATTGTAATAGTCAAGGTTTGAATTGACCCAGAAAAGATAAATATCAATTCATTGAGATAAGGGTCAACACAGGAGAGTCTGTATAATGGAAGAATATCACAAAAGAAGTGGTTGATTTGATGAGACCTACAGAAAGTTAACCTAAACAGAAATCCGACATGAATCATGGAGTGCAGGTTACCAGCTATGAAGGCTCCTGTGGTCATCTTAATACAGAGTTTCTTTGACATCAAGGTGTGGTATAGCAGTGGGTTGCAGATGGCCACATAGCAATCACAGGCCATTGCTGCCAAGAGAAAACAGTCTGCAGTTTCAGCTAGGCAGAGGAAATACCACTGTGCCATGCATTCGTAGAGGGAAATGATTCTATTCTTAGAGAAGAAATTCTCTAGCATCTTTGGGGTAATGGCACAGGAACAACAGGAATCCATCAGAGCGAGGTTGCCCAGAAAGATGTACATTGGGGTGTGAAGACGATGCTCTGTACATATTAATGCCACCAGACCAAGGTTTCCCGCCATGGTGATGATATAGATTGCAAGGAACACGAGAAACAGAATGGTCCTCAGCTCTGGGAGATCTGTAAATCCTGTGAGGACAAACTCTATTGTCAAGGATTGGTTATCCCCAGTCATCCCTACATTCATTGTCTGTTGAGACAGGAATTATGGTTATACAAGATAGACAGGGAGGTTGTGCTTGGTGGATACAAACTGTTACACTTGGGATGTATGGGAACGGGGCCCTATTTTATATCACGGGAAACTGTTTATAACTGGGTCACCATATTGTACAATAGAATTTGTAGAAATATTGTAAAGCACCTATAATTTAAAACATAATTGTAATTTGAGTATATGTAACTTTCCTTTTAAAATTTTCTTTTTACACCAAGGAATGAGCTTCTTCTTCAAGCTTCTCCTACTGTCTTGTGATACAAACACACAAACTTCTAGGGGCATTTGTTAGCCTAACATGTCAGTTCCTATGACTTCAACTCTGAAACTCAAAATTCGCAAGATTGTTTTGATAATTACAGGAGCGGTGCTCAGAGTTACAAAGGTTTGTTTTTATGAATTTATGCAACTAAAGTGTATAAATCTAGTTAATGATTTTTCGTTCACTGTGCCTATCCAATTTCAGTTTTATTTTTTGTATTAGAGATCCTTGAATGGCATGTAAAATCACCTTTTCTATAGTATACACATTTGCATTGAGCAAAAATATTTCCATATACTCCCTCCGTGGGGGAAATATTTTAAAATCGTCCTTCAATAGATATGTTTAAATAATATTTTAAGAAATTTTGAAAGGTTATTAAGGACTAATGAGAGTAATGCTGAGTGTTGAAGAAAGTCAACTCACAGAGCTAAGGAGTAAAAATATGCATTGATGCTCACCTCTTTAATCCCTCTCCTAGTGTCATACCCATTTCCAGAAACAGTGACTCTGCACATGCCACTATTCCTATTGAATTTTGCCCAGATATATACACTTTTTCTTCCTTTATCTAAAGCATAAGTTATATATAATGATACTTAATAATGGTAACTAAATGCTTCTCGCCATACTAATTTCCACATTCTAGACTCTCCAGCACGTCTCATATATCAACTATAAACTATGACGGTTTATGTCTAATCTGCATTGCATTTTGTGCATATGTGCACACATTTTCCTTACTCTGTAGTAGACAGTTTGAGTTTAGCTGTAACGTTTACTTCTTATAACAGCTGTACAGTGCTTTGGGAATAAAGCAGTATTGATTCCAGTCCCACTTCCATCTCAGTGACATGAGATGTGTGAACTTGTGTTCAGGGTCCTGCCAGTGATCCTTAATGACTTCTTTGGTGGTCCTTCCAGGGATCTTAAGTGACCACTTCCACAAAATGAGTGTTAAGTTTGAAGGAGATTCTGCAAAGATAATTATTCGATACCTATCATTTAAAAAAATGTAATGCTAATACACAAAGTCTGTTAAAACATATTATTCAATGAGAAAAGTACAAATGTTCAGATTAAAAAAATAAAGTAAAGATTATTTATCCAAGAGGCGTACAAATGGCCAAGAGACACATTGAAAATGTTCAGTACCGTTGATCCTTAGAGAAATGCAAACCAAAACCATGAGGTATCACCTCACATGTGTCAGAATGCCTATCATCAAGAAGACAAGTATTGCCTAGAATGTGGAGCATACAGAATGTAGCAAAAACCCTTTTTGGGAATAGAAATTGCTTCAGTCAATTATGGATGCCAATATTGATTTGCCTCAAATAATTAAAAATAGAGCTGCCATGCGATCCTGCAATTCTACTTCTGTGCATATAATAAAAGGAAATGAAAACAAATTATCCAAGAGAGAGATGCATTCCTGTAATAGCAGCATTATGTATGGTACCCAAGACATAGAAATACCAATGTGCTACCAAAGGCTGAATGGATAAAAGTGGAAGGACATTCAGCCTTGAGAAAGAAGGGTATCCTATTTGCAATAGCATGGGGATATCATGCTGGGATAAGTCAGAGGAAGACAAAAACTGTGTATCTGAACAAGCCAAACTCATAAAATAGGTTAAATAGTGGTTGCCAGGGGCTCTGGGTTTGGGTAAATAGCAGAGATAGTGTTTATGGGTACAAGCTTGAATCTAATAGATAAATAAGTCAGGAAGATCTAGTGAACACTATGGTGAATATATTAGTATAATCATCAAAACTGTTCAGAGACTAGATCTCAGTTATTGCCACCACCGGGATGAAATGGCAATTACATGACTTGATGGAGTGCTAAGTAATGCTGCAACTGGCAATCATATAATTATTTAACATTGTATCAAATCAACATGTTATAAACTTTAAAGTTATGCAGTGTTATATGTCAAGTACATATCAGTAAAGTGTGTATCATAAAAATTTAGGTATATCTTACATGGGTTGACTGATTAGTATATTTACGTTTCTAGGAAAAATTTCTGACTATATCACAGTAGATCAAAACTAATAAATAAATTTAAGGTGACCTATATGCTAAATTTTTCTAACATTTAGGAAAAGAGAAAACCCTTTAAATCTTAATACATTTTTGAAAAGAAGTTGTAATTTTCTTTAAGTGGTTATCTTCTATCATTATTTAGTGATCTGCTAGGAATATTTGGTGATTTGTCTAATCATAGGAATTCTAATATTGAATATGTTTTATTTTTCCATAACCAAATTTTAAAATAAACACCTTGGCTGCAACTTTTATTTATTAGTTTTCTTTAAAATATAAAATGTTAACCACTTAATTATTCCCGAAATATCCAGCACAGTTACTTTGTGTCCTTACCTGTGTATTTAAGTCTGACTTTTAATCAGAGAAGGTCAGAGTGCTTTGCAGTTTGAATCTCCTTCTAGTTTTTCTATAGTGCTCAGTTTTGAGTAGAGGTAGAGAGATAACTGAGTAGTTGAAATCTCACAACAGCAAAATACTTTAGATAAATAAATATTAATGAATGCTAATATTAAAATAAAAAATTGGAATATTTCCCTTACCTGGATTTCACTGAAAAAAATTTTGTGACACCTCATGATTGCTTTGTGGTGTTGCATCTCAAAGAATTTCAGAATATAAACCTTGGTCTCAAAAACATTTGGGATTAAAAGAATAAAAGTATGTTCAAATACAAATAGGTTACTGTTGATAATTATGTTCTTTACAGTGAGAAGTTAAAATTTTCCATCAAATCCCAAGGGATATCGCTGCACTGACATCAGTATGTTTCTGTGGGGAGATTCAGTTGCCAATACCTATCAGGAAGCCCTGTGAGACAATGAGGTCAAAATAATTACCTTTGTTAGAGTCAGTAAATAAATCATTTTATGATATCCATTGATAACTATATAACTGACTTAATTTTAATATTTTGTTTATTATTTGTCAAATGTGCCATATGAGCAGAAAAGAACCTCATATTGGCTTGACTTTTTTATTAGGGTAAGTGATATGGTTTATGAAAAGTGATTAGAAATTTGTGAGGAGACTAGAAGATGTTGTATGTTTATCACAGGGCCATCTGAGCGTTGATTTGCACTGATGTTCACAAAATGCCATTGGAAACTCTGATATTATTCCTTACTCCCATAACATGAATTACCTAGATGGTTTTCCTTCCTATTCAGTATTCCTCAACAGCCTTTATTTTTTTCACTCAGTTTTTCTCCACTTATGCCACTAATTACTGTTGAGGATACTACAAATTTATTTGTTAGTACATTTATAGGTAGTTGCTGTCTTCCCTTCTCCCACCATTAACATATAGGCTCAAAAGAGAGAATATTTCTGTTATGTTCATCCTTGTATTTATAACACCTGATAATAGGTAGCAATTTACAGTAGTCAAGAAATATTCATTATACAAAAGAAAATAATTACACCCCCTGCTCAAAAATTTGAAATACACTTTCATTAGTTTTCAAAGAAATTCATTTTTGATTATGGTATTTAAGATGCTCCACAGTCTGTGTGTATGTGACATACAACCTTGATTTCTTCTTCTTCTCCAGGACATGACCCTTTGCCATGTTCATTCCATCACTATTCCTTTGTGCATACGCTCCATTAATTTACTCAAAAAGTTTCCTTCAACTAAAACGCCATTTTCAGCCTCTCTTTTCATCCCAAACTATTCATTCTTGATTGTAAATCAGATCCCCATGAGGACATTCCTAGGTCATTTACTTTTTTAACTTTAATTTTATTGGAGTATAGTTTATTTACAGTGTTGTATTAGTTTCAGGTGTATAGCAAATGAATCAGTCATACACATAAATAAATCCATTCTTTTTTCCCATACAGGTTATTACAAACTATTAAATAGATTTCCCTCTGCTATACAGTAGTTTTTCATTAATCATCTATTTTATACATTCATGTTTATATATTATTCCTACCTTCCCAATTCTTCCCTTCCCTCAATGATTTCACCTGTGGTAACCATAAGATTGTCCGCAAATAATATTTTATTACTTCCTTTCAGCTTTGGATACCTTTATTACTTTTTGTTGTATAACTGCTCTGGCTAGGACTTCTTTCTTTTTTCTTTTTCTGTCTTTTCTAGGGCTGCACCCTTGGCATATGGAGGTTCCCAGGCTAGGTGTCCAATCGGAGCTGTAGCTGCCGGCCTACGCCAGTCACAGCAATGCAGCATCCGAGCCGCGTCTGTGACCTACACCACAGGTCATGGCAACGCTGGATCCTTAACCCACAGAGCAAGGCCAGGGGTCGATCCCACAACCTCATGGTTCCTAGTTGAGCTGTGGCGGGAACTCCCTGGCTAGGACTTTTAATGCCTTGTTCAATAAAAGTGGTGAGGATGGGTAATCTTGTCTTTGTCCTGATTTAGAGGAAAAACTTTCAGCTGTTTACTGTTCAGTATCATGTTAGCAGTGGGCTTGTCATATTTTATCTTTATTATGAGGAAGTGTATTCCCTTGGTATGAAGGTTTTAAAAGTTTTTATAATCAATTGATATTGAAATTTGTTAGGTGTTTTTTTTTTAACAGGTTCATTGAGGTGATTATTTGATTTTTATCTTTTTTAATGTTGTTTATCACACTGATTAAATTGTGGAGGTGAAACCATTTTTGTATCCTTGGAATAAATCCCATTTGCTAATTGTATATGATCCTTATAATGTACTATTGAATTCAATTTGCTAATATAAGTTGAGGATTTTTGCATCTTTGTTCATCAGGGATATTAGCCTTTCATTGTCTTTTCTTTACTAGTCCTTGTCTGGTTTTGATATCAGAGAGATGCTGGGCTTGTAAAATGTATTTGGAAATGTTCGCTCCCCTTTTTTATTTGAAAGTGTTTGATATACACAATGGAATATTACTCAGCCATTAAAAGGAATGAAATACCAGCATTTTTAGCAACATGGAAGGACCTAGAAATTATCATGCTAAGTGAAGTCAGTCAGACAATGAGACACCAAGATAGGATGAGATTAGGATGGTGGAATAGAAGGACTGGAGCTCAACTTCTCTCCTAAAAACAGCAAAATTCACAACTAAAGTCTTAGCAATCTTCACCCAAATGGACTGGAAACCTTAAGAAAGATATCCTACTCTGGAAGACAAACAGGAGGCCACATCAAGAGGTAGGAGGGACAATTTCACGATATAAACAACCCCATACCTCCCAGGTGGGAAGCCCCACAGACCAGAAAGTAACTAGTTCACAGAGACTCACCTATATGAGTGAGAGTTCTGAGCCCCACATCAAACTTTCATGTGTGGGGATCTGGCACTGGGAGAAAGAGCCCCTGGAGCATCTGGCATTGAAGGCCAGTAGGGCTTCTGTACAGGAGCTCCATGGGACTGGGGGAAACAGAGACCTCATTCTTAAAAGGTGCACACAGACTTTCACGTGCACTGGGTCCCAGGTCGAAGCAAATTCTCCCTAGGAATCTGGGTCAAACCTGACTACAGTTCATGGAGGACATCCTGGAAAAACAGGGGTGAATGTGGCTCATTGTCAGGGAAGGACATTTAAAGCAAAGCTCTCAGGAATATTCAGCAGCAGTGCCTTTCTCTGGAGGTGGCCATTTTGGGAAAATCTGGCCCCACCCATCAGTCAGCTCAGTCAGTGCTGAGAAGCCCCAGGGCAAACAACAATCCAGGTGGGATCACAGCACCATCCCTCAGTAAACAGGCTGCCTAAAGACCCCTCAGGCACACAGCTGCCTCTAATCCCATCCAGAGGCTAAGCCCCACCCACCAGAGGAATTAGAATCAGCTCCACCTACCAGAGAGCAGGCATCAGTGCCTCCCATCAGGAAGCCTACAGCAAGCCCCCATACCGACTTCAGCCACAATGGGGCAGACACCAGAAGTAAGAGAGGCTACAACTCTATTATCTGTAAAAAGGTCACCACACCTATAAAAAATGAAAATACAGAGAACTATAACTCAGATGAGGGAGAAAGGAAAACCCCCAGAAAATTAGCTAAGCAAGGAGGAGATTCTCAGCCTCCAGGAAAAAAACTTTAGGTTGTTGATGCTGAAGATGATGCAGGACATTGGAAATAAACTGGAGGCAAAGATGGATAACTTACAGGAAACACTAACCAAAGAGATACAAGATAGAAAACTTAAAACAAGAAGAGATGCAAAATACAATAGCTGAAATAAAAAATTCATTAGAAGCAGCCAACAGAAGAATACAGGAGGCAGAAGAATGAGTGAGGTGGAGGACAGACTATTGGAAATTACAGATGCAGAAGAGAAAAGAGAAAAAAGACTGAAAACAAATGAAAAGAGTCTCAGAGAACTCTGGGACAATGTGAAACGCACCAACATCCATATTACAGGGGTGCCAGAAGGAGAAGAGAGAGAGAAGGGGACAGAAAAAATATTCCAAGAGATAATAGCTGAAAAACGTCCCTAACATGGGAAATGAACCACTCACTCAAATCCAGAAAGCACAATGAGTACCATATAAAATAAACCCAAGGAGGAATACCCCAGGACACATGTTAATCAAACTGACCAAAATTAAAGACAAAGAGAAAATCTTGAAAGCAGCTAGGGAAAAGAAACAAATAACATACAAGGGAACCCTGGTAAGGTTATAGGCAGATTTTTCAGCAGCAACTCTGCAGGCCAGAAGGGAGTGGCATTATATACTTAAGGTGATGAAAGGAAAAAACCTCCAACCAAGATTAGTCTACCCAGCAAGGCCGTCATTCAGATTTGAAGGAGAAATCAAAACCTTCACAGATAAGCAAAAGCTGATAGAATTCAGCAATACTAAACCAGCCTTATAACAAATACTAAAGGAAATTCTCTAGGCAGAAAAGAAAAGACAGCAACAGGAAAAAAAAATGCCACAAATGGCAAAGCTCACCAGTAAAGGTATATATACAGTAAAGATACGAAATCATCCATGCACAATTATACCACTAACATCAGAAATAATGAGAAGAGGTTGGTACAAATGCAGGACACTGGAGATGCACTTGCAATTAACAACAACTTAAAACAACTTCACATACATACAGACTCATATAAAAACTTAAGAATAACTGCAAACCAAACATCTATAATTGATACAGAAAAAAAGAAAAATCGACTAAAATACAACATTAACGATATTAATCAAACTGGAAGAGGAGAGAAAAAGAGAACAAGGAAAGAAAAAAGACTGCCAAAAACAAATCCAAAGCAATTAATAAAATGGCAATAAAAACATGCATAGCAATAATTACCTTAAATGTTATGGACTAAATGCCCTGACCAAAAGACATAGACTGGCTCAATGGATACAAAAACAAGACCCATATATATGCTATCTTCAAGAGACCCACTTCCCTTCTAGGGACACATACAAATTGAAAGTGAGAGGATGGAAGAAAATATTTCATGCAAATGGGGATCAAAAGGAAGCTGGAGTAGCAATACTCATATCAGACAGACTTTAAAATAAAGAATATTTTAAGGGACAAGGAAGGTCTGTACATAATGATCAAAGGATCAATCCAAGAAGAAGATATAACAATTTGAAATATCTATACACCCAACACAGGTTCACCACAATATATAAGGCAACTGCTAACAACCTTAAAAGGACAAATCGACAATAACACAATCATAGTGGGGGAGTTTAACACCCTATATACAGCAATGGACAGATCATCCAGACAGAAAATCAATAAGGAAACACAGGGCCTGAATGATACATTAAACCAGATGGACTTAATAGATATTTATATGACATTTCATCCAAAAGAACAGAAGACACATTCTTCTCAAGTGCACATGGAACATTCTCTAAGATTGACCATATCCTGGGCTACAAGTCCAAACTTGGTAACTTTAAGAAAACTGAAATCATATCAAGCATCTTTTCCGACCACAATGCTATACAACTGGAAATCAACAACAAGAAAAAAAATCTCCAAAGAACACAAACATGTGGAGAATAAACAACATGTTACTAAACAACCAATGGATCACTGAAGACATCAAAGAGGAAATTAAAAAATACCTAGAAGCAAATGACAACAAAGATATGACACTCCAAAACCTATGGGATGCAGCAAAAGCCATTCTAAGAGGAAAGTTTATAGCAATACAAGCCCACCTCAGCAAACAAGAAAAAGCTCAAATAAACAAGCTAACTTTACATCTAAAGCAGCTCAAGAGAAGAACGGACAAGACCTAAAGTTAATAGAAGGAGAGAAATCATAAAGATCACAGCAGAAATCAATGAAATAGAAACAAAGAAAATCATAGAAAAGATCAATGAAACGAAAAGCTGGTTCTTTGAAAAGATCATCAAAATTGATAAACCCTTAGCCAGACTTATCAAGCAAAAAAGAGAGAGGACTCAAATCAATAAAATTAGAAATGAAAAAGGAGAAGTAACAACGGACGTCACAGAAATACAAAGGATCCTAAGAGACTACTACATGCAACTATATGCCAATAAAATGGAAAACCTAGAAGAAATGGACTAATTCTTAGAAAAGTACAATCTTCCAAGACTAAACCAAGACGAAATAGAAAAGATGAATGGACCCATCACAAGAACTGAAATTGAAACTGTTATTTAAAAACTTCCAACAAACAAAAGTCCAGGGCCATATGGCTTCACAGGCGAATTCTATCAACCATTTAGAGAAGAGCTAACACCTCTCCTTCTGAAACTATTTTCAAAATATTGCAGAGGAAGGGACACTCCCAAACTCATTCGATGAGGCCCCCATCACCCTGATACCAAATCAGACAAAGATACCACAAAAAAAGAAAACTACAGGCCAATTTCACTGATGAACATCGATGCAAAAATCCTCAACAAAATACTAGAAAACCACATCCAACAATACATTCAAAGAATTGTACACCCTGACCAAGTGGGATTTATTCCAGGGATGCAAGAGTTCTTCAATATCCACAAATCCATCAGTGTGATAAGCCACATTGACAAACTGAAGAATAAAAACCATATGATCCTCTCAGTAGACACGGAAAAAGCCTTTGACAACATCCAACACCCATTTCTGATAAAAACCCTTCAGAAAGTGGGCATAACGGGAACCTACCTCAACATGATAAAGGCCATATATGACAAACACACAGTGAACACTATTACCAATGCTAAAAAGTTGAAAGAATTCCTGCTGAGATCAGGAACAAGACAAGGATGTCCGCTCTCACCACTACTCTTCAACATAGTTTTGGAAGTCCTAACCATAGCAATCAGAGAAATAAAAGAAATAAAAGAATCCAAATTGGAAAGGAAGAAGTAAAACTATCACTCTCTGCAGATGACATGATACTATACCTAGAGAATCCTAAAGACTCTACCAGAAAACTGTTAGAGCTCATCCATGAATTTGGCAAAGTTGCAGGATACAAAACCAATACACAGAAATCTGATGGCATTTCTATACACTAACAATGAGAGAGCATAAAAGGAAATTAGGGAAGCAATACCATTTACCATCGCATCCAAAAGAATAAAATACCTAGGAGTAAACCTACCTAAAGAGACAAAAGACCTGTACTCTAAAAACTATAAGCCACTAATGAAAGAAATCAAAGATGACACAAATAGATGGAAAGATATACCATGCTTGTGGATTGGAAGACTTAATATTATCAAAATGACTACACTACCTAAGGCAATCTACAGATTCAATGCAATCCCTATCAAATTACCAAGAACATTTTTCACAGAGCTTGAACAAAAGATTTTAAAGTTTGTTTGGAAGCACAAAAGACCCAGAATAGCCAAAGACATCCTGAAAAAGAAAAATGAAGCTGGAGGAATCAGGCTTCCAGACCTCAGACTATACTACAAAGCAACAATCATCAAAACTGCATGGTACAGGCACAAAGACAGAAATATAGATTGGTGGAACAGGATAGAAAGCCCAGAATTAAACCCATGCACCTACAGCCAACTCATCTGTGACAAAGGAGGCAAGGATATGCAATGGAGAAAGGACAGCTTGTTCAATAAGTGGTGCTTGGAAAACTGGACGGCCATATGGAAAAGAATGAAATTAGAACACCCCCTAATACCATACACAAAAATAAACTCCAAATGGATTAAAGACCTAGATATGAGACCAGACAGTGCAAAACTCTTAGAGGAAAACCTCGGCCAAACACTATCTGACAGAAACAACAGCAACATCTCAGATCTACCTCTTAGAATATTGACAATAAAAAGAAAAATAAACAAATGGGACCCAATCAAACTTAAAAGTTTCTTCACAGCAAAGGAAACACTAAACAACACAAAAAGACAACCCACAGAATGGGAGAAAATCTTTGCAAGTGAATTGACGGACAAGGGATTAATCTCCAAAATTTATAAACACCTTCAGCAGCTCCATACCAAAAAAACAAACAACCCCATCCAAAAATGGGCAGAAGATCTAAACAGACAGTTCTCCAAAGAAGACATACACATGGCCAAAAAACACATGAAAAGATGTTCAACATCACTCATTATTAGAGAAATGCAAATCAAAACCACTATGAGGTACCACCTCACACCAGCCAGAATGGCCATCATCCAAAATTCCACAAACAATAAGTGCTAGAGAGGGTGTGGAGAAAATGGAACCCTAGTACACTGTTTGTGGGATTGTAAATTGGTGCAACCACTGTGGAAAGCAGTATGGAGAGTCCTCAGAAAACTAAACATAGAACTACCATTTGATCCAGCAATCCCACTCCTGAGCATTTATCCAGAGAAACCCATGATTTGCAAAAACACATGTACTCCAATGTTCATTGCAGAACTCTTTACAATAGCCAAGACATGGAGACAACCTAAATGTCCATCAACAGAGGAGTGGATCAAGACGATGTGGTACATATACTCAATGGAATATTACTCAGCCATTAAAAGGAATGAAATACTGGCATTTTTAGCAACATGGATGGACCTAGAAGTTATGCTAAGTGAAGTCAGCCATACAAGGAGACACCAACATCAATGTTTTCACAGACAATGGAATCTTAAAAACTGACAGAATGAACTTCTTTGCAGAACAGATGCTGACTCACAGATATTGAAAAACTTATGGTCTCCAGAGTAGATGGTTTGTGGGTGTGTGTGCATGGTTTATGGGATGGAAATCCTGTGAATGATCATTATACAACTACATATGTGATAAATTCATTTGAGTAATAAAAAAATAGAAGCACAGATATAGAATATTTGCATCATTGAAGGAAGTCTTATTTAACAGTGTTTTTTATAACATCCTGACAAGTACTTTTAGTGAGCACTCCTGTAACATGGAAGTTGTCATCCTCTGAGACAGTGGTCCCCGTTCTGTCTCCTTATTCAGAAGGAGAATCTGTCTCATTTTTGCTTAATACCTTCCAGTCCTGATATTTTTCCTTAGGGACATAGAAACTAAAACCATCTTTCATCTGTCAGTGCTTCATGAGATCAAATATAAAGTCTGTTACAATATACTTTAGAGTTGAGGATCTTATAGTTCCATGAATGCAATCTCTTTAGAAACCAAATATATGGAGAGGAAGCACAAACAATTATTGGCAATTTCAGAATAAAAACCTAATATAAACCAATTAAAAATTATCTTGGTTTTAGCACAATAAATTCCATGTAGTTGTCAACAAATGCCTTTTAACATGTGCTTTTTAAAAATGATAGGTTATAAATGTAAAAATAATAGTATTAAATTGAAATCTGATTATGGTTGTTTGTAAAACAAATTTAAAACATTGATAAGCCTAGCATTTTGTTATAAGTGCCTAGCATTATGACAAATACATAATATACACTCAACAAATGTTGACTGAATTGAATTAACGTAGTAATTATGTCATATAAGTGGTTGAATGATTACCATTTTGTCTGCATTTAGCATTCTTGGCAATCATGACCTTGGAGTTCAAATTCAACTTCATATTTCAATTGCAATAATGCTCAGTAATCTCAAACCATAAAGGAATTCTAGGAGTAAATTAAAGTATCTACTTTAATATAGTGACATCAACAACCAGATTCAAAAGGAATAATGTGACTTAAGTATATCACTGCTATAAACTGTTATACTTACCATGATTCCTAGACCCAACTTGCATAATACTTTCACTTAACTCAAAAATGGATCTTGAAAATCTGTTTATTTCATAATAAACTTTACTCTTGGATTTATTTTTAGATTTTTATAAATCAAAATAAAATGCTGCAGTGCCTTTCAAGAAAAAAGAATATTATTTGGAAATTATTTTGTATCCTGTGAAAAAATAATGATAAACTTTATATTATTAAGCTAGGTAAATTTGTATTTAATTGCTCAGATTTTGACTTATTGCTCTAGAATTTTTTTCAGAAAGCAAATTGCTAAAAACTATATATATATATATATATATATATATATATATAAAATTTACAGCTTAAGTATCAACAGACTATATGTTATACAACCTAGCTAATTGATAGAATATTTATTGCTATACTGCTTTATAGTGTTGCTGCAGCCATGCTGAACAAAGAGTTTCCTTTTTTTTTCTGTTTAACATTTGCCTCACTTCTGATGGAATTCAGTACTGCTTTGGTATCTAAGTATGGAAATTTGGGCTGGCTTGAATGCGTTGAGATTTGGTAGTAAATCCACCCATTTTACTACACTTGAGATAGCGTTTGTGACTTTAAAGGAGTGTTAACTTTGTATGAATAAAAGGATATGATGGCCATGTGGACAAAAAAAAAAAAAAGACAATGAGACACCAGCATCAAATGCTTTTACTGACATGCGGAATCCGAAAAAAGGACAGGATGAACTTCTTTGCAGAACAGACACTGACTCACAGACTTTGAAAAACTTACGGTTTCCAAAGGAGACAGTTCGGAGGGTGGGGGAATGCACTGGGGGTGTGGGATGGAAATCCTATAAAATTGGATTTTGATAATCATTGTGCAACTATAAATGTAACAAATTCATTGATTAATAAAAAATTAAAAAATAAATAAAAATAAAAAATAAAAAGTAGCAACCTTGAAAAAAAAGTGTTTGAAAGAGATTAGTATTATTGTTTACACTATTATGCTTATTTTATTTTTTTATTGAAGTAGAGTTGATACAGTATTATATAAGTTTCATGTATACAGCATAATGACTAAGTATTTTTACAGGTTAAAATCCACTGAAATTTATTACAAATAATGTTTGTCATGACAAAACTGAAATAATGCCATTTGCAGCAACATGGATGGACCTCGAGTTTATCATAACAAGTGGTGCAAGTCAGACAGAAAAAGACAAATATATGATGTCACTTATATGTGGAATCTTAAAAATGATGGAAATGAACATATTAAGAACACAGAAACAGACTCATGAACACAGAAAGCAAACTTAGGGTTACCAAAGGGGAAAGGGAGAGGGAAAGGTTAATTTACGAATTTGGGAGTGACATATACACATTACCATATATAAAATAGAAAAATAACAAGTGCCTAATATTTATCACAGGGAACCTTAATCAATGATTTGTAATAGCCTATATGGAAAAAGAATATTATGTGTGCATATATATACATACATATATATATATATATACACACACACACACACACATACATGTATACGTACAAGAATTTTATGTTTGTATACACATATTATATATTTTGGATATTATATATTTTAGATATTATATTAGATATTATATATATTCATAATATGTATTCACAAACACACATATAACTGATTTTATATCACTTTGCTCTACCCATGAAACTCAGGCAACATTGGAAATCAACTATATTTTTTTATTATTATTTTTTATTACATTTTCTTTTCTTTTTTTTTTCCCACTTACAGCCTGGGGACCCAGTTACATATACATGTATACATAATTTTTTCTTCTATTGTCGTGTTGCATTGTAAGTATCTAGACGTAGTTCTCAGTGCTATACAGCAGGATCTCATTGTTAGTACATTTCAATTAAATTAAGATAATGGCTATATGGTCTGTGTTATTCATAATATCTTTATTGCTTATCGGTTTCATACATAGGAGTTGGTATCTCTAAGATGTACACCCCTAATTTGCCCCCTCACCTCCTCTCTCTCCATTTTAGTAACCAGTGGTTTGCTTTCCATATCTGTGAGGGTGTTTCTATTTTGCATATACTTTTGTTTGTATTATTTTTTATATTCTGCATGTAAGTAATACCACATACTATTTGTCTTTCTATTTCTGACATATTTCACTAAACATAATGTTCTCTAAGCCTATCCACACTGCTTTAAACTGTAGAATCTCATACTTTTTTTTATTGTTGAGGAATGTTCCATTGTGTGCATGTGGGTTTGTGTGAGCATATACATACTGCTTTTTTTGCAATTAGTCTGTAGAATGTGGCACATGGGTTGCTTCCATATCTTGGCAATTGGAAATAGTGCAACTGTGAACACTGGGGTCCATGTAGATTTTAGAATTAGTGTCTGTGTTTTCTTTGGATATATGCCAGGAGTGAAATTGTTGGATCATATAGTAGTACTATTGTTAATTTTATGAGGAACCTCCATTCAGTTTTCAATATTGACTGCAGCAATTTAAATTCCACCAAACGTGTTCAAGGGTTCCCATTTTTCTACATCCTTGCCAACATTTGATATCTGTGGAATTTTGGATGATAGCTGTTTGACAAAGGTGAGGTGATATCTCATTCTTTTTATTTGTGTTTTTCTAAAAATTAGTGAATGTTGATCTTCTTTCATTTGCCTGTTATTCATTTATATGTATTTGGAAAAATATCTATTCTGGTCTTCTGCCTGAGTTTTGAATAGGATGGGTTTTTGGTTATTGATTTGTATGAGATATTTAGGCATTTTGGATATTCATCCTTTGTCACTTATATATGTGCAAATATTTTAGCCATTCTATAGACTGTCTTTTCATTTTGTCAACTGTTTTCTTCTCTATGAAAAAGCTTCTAAGTTTAATTTGGTCCTCTCTGTTTATTTTTGCTTTTACTTCTTTTGCCTTAGGAGAGATATAAAGAAATATTGCTGTGATTTATGTCAAAGAGTATTCTCTTCTGAGAGTTTTGTATTTTCAGGTCTGACAGATCTTTAATCTCTTTTAAGTTTTTTTAAATATAGTATGTGAAAATGTTCTAATTTAATTCTTTTACATGTAGCTGTCTGGTTTTCTCAGCAACAGTTGTTGAAGAGACTGTCCTTTTTCCATTGTTGCCTCTGCTTTGCTTGCCATAGCTTAATAGACAATAGGTGTGTGAGTTTATTTCTGGGCTCTCGAATCTGTTCCATTGGTCTGTGTGTCTGCTTTTGTGCTAATCCATACTGGTTTACTTACTGTAGCTTTGTAGTACAGTCCAAAGTCTAAGAGAGTTGTGGTTTCAGGTTTGCTCTTTTTTTTTTCTCAGGCTGTGAATGACTTTCATGGTTCCATCTGAATTTTAGGATTATTTGTTCTAATTCTGGGGATTGTGTCCTGAGTATTTTGATAGGAATTACATTAAATCTGTAGATTGCTTTGGGTAGGATGGCCATTTTAACAGAATCAATTCTTCCAGACCAAGAACACTAGATAACTTTCCATTTCTTTGAGTCAACGTCAGTTTTTTTCATCAATGATTTATAGTTTTCAGAATATACATCTATATTTAACCCCCTTGGTTAAGTTTATTCCTGGGTATTTATTCTTTTAGCTGTGGTTTTAAATCAGATTGTTTTTAACTTTCTCTTTCTGATACTTAATGTTTAGTGTATGAAAAAGCAACAAGTTAATCTTGTACCCTCCAACATTGATGAATTAATTTATTAATTGTAATAGATTTTTGGTGGAGAGTTTAGGGTTTTCTATATATAATATGATGTCCTTGACAGGTAGGAACAGTTTTATTTCTTCCTTTCCAATTTGGATGCCTTTTATCTCTTTTTTCTTGTGTGAGTGCTATGGATAGCACTTCCAATCTTATGTTCAGTGGAAGTGGTGAATGGTCATCACTGTATAGTTCTTGAATTTAGAGGACAGCTTTTTTCTGTTTTTACCATTGAGTATGATGTTGCGAGTTTATAACAAGTGGCTTTTCTTATACCACGTATGTTCCCTCTTTCACTTAGAGGAGAGTTAGTAGCATTTAGTTTTATTTCCATGCAGTCAATTTTTTTCACATTTATTTTGCTGTGGTTGATTTTTAGTTTCATACCATTATGGCCAGTGAAGAAGCTTGAAATAATTTCATTCTCAAACTGTTGAGGTTTGTTTTGTACCCCAGTATGTGGTCAATCCTTGAGACTGTTCCATGTGCACATGTATTCTGATTTTCTGGATGTAATGTCCTGAAAATATCAATGAAGTCTAAGTTTTCTATTGTGTCATTTAGGATCTCTGTTGCCTCATTGATTGTCTATCTAGAAGACCTGTTCATTGATGTGTGTGTGGTGTTAAATCTCCTGCTGTTACTGTAGTCCCATCAGTTTCTCCTTTTATGGCTGTTAGCATTTGTTGTATGTATCTGGGTGCTCCTATATTAGGGGCATATATATTGACAGGTGCAATGGCTTTGTCTTGAATTGATCCTTTTATCATTAAATAGTATCCTTCCTTGTCTGTCTTTATGGCCTTTGTTTTACAGCATATTTTGTCTAATATGAGTATATTAGCTTCCTCTTTCCTGTACTTTTCATTCACGTAAAATATCTTTTTCTATGCCCTCACTTTTACTTTACATGTGTAGTTTGCCCTAAGGTGAGACTTTTATAGGCAGCATATTGTAGGCTCTTATGTTATTTTTAAATCCATTCTGTCACTGTATGTGTTTGGATTGGAAAATTCCGTTCACTGACATTTAATTATATTGTTGATAACCTCATGGATGGGTTCCCTTATAATTAACTCTTCATTTTTCTCTTGCTGCCTTTGTAATCCTCTTGTAATCTTTCACTTTTGCCATTTTTATTATGATATGTCCTCGTGTATGTCTGTTTCCATTCAACTTGTCTGTGGCCCTCTGTGCTTCTTGGTTCTGACTACGTGTTTACTTCTTTTGATTTTCAAAATGCTCAGCCATAGTTGACTCAAATATATTTTCAATCACCTTTTATTTTTCTTCTCCTTCTGGAATCCCTATAGTGTATAGGTTAGCTGCTTTATATTATCCCATAGAGTTCCCATATTGCTTTTAATTTTTTTATTTGGTTTTCTGTCTGTTGTCCTGACTGGGTGATTTCTGTTATTCTATCTTCCAAGTCAGTCTTTGTTTCTCTGCATTATTCATTCTGCTCTTCAATGCCTTAACTCAGTTTTCATCCCTGTAAACCAATTTGCTAATTTTCTTGGCTCCTCCTTATATTTTCTAGTTCCAATTTACAGTCATTGGTGTTACTATATATATCTGCTCTCAATTACTACGATATTTTCACTATCTCCTTTTTGTACTTGGAGTCTGTTAGACTGCAGAGGTATGTTTCATTGTTTGATCCATCAGGGGATTTCTCTTATTATTTGCTTATATTTTTATTATTCTGTGAGTTTAGGGAAAACAAGTTATCTACAGTAGTCTTGGAGGGCTATTCATTAGTGGGAGCCTCCCAGGTAGCTTGTAAGGGCTTACTTTTTTTTCTTTTGATGTGAGGGCTGCCCTTGGTTTTGGATGTTTTCTGTGTATTTCCTCAGTGTTTGCAGGCCATTATCCCCTTGATCATGGGTGTGTATGTGTATGGCCTACATGTGCTTCCATGAAGGTGGTGGCAATGAGCAGTGCCTGTGTCCAGCATGTTGTTGCAGGTCCCTTGGAAGTGGCAAGGTCCACTGGGAGGTGGGGGTACATACTGCTGCTTGTTACAGTGCCCTGGGCACTGAAAGAGATCCTCAGGGTGATGGGGGCTGTGCCCAGATCCCCTGCCAGCATTTATGGCAGGGCATGTGTTTTCCAGGGGGGTGAGGGCAGTATCTGGCACTTGGTTGCAAGGCCTCCCATGGGGTTGAAAACCCCTGAGATGACTGGGGCTGCAGGCAATGCCTATTCACAGGACCAGTGGAATAGGCATTGGCTCTGCCCACCTCAGGTCTTTGTGATGGCTTTGGTAGTTTGCATTCATTGACTGTAGCCCTTGCAAGAGGTGCCTAGCCCCCTGAGCACTCTCCCCTGTGCAGAGAAAGATGTTCCTATGGTGGTCCACCTCTCCTCCTCTTTCCCTCCCAAACAGTGATGCCTTACTCCTCCTGTGGACCCAGGCCTTCTCCTGCACTCTCTGGGCTATGGAGGTCCACTCCCTAGCCCCCTCAGGGTCTCCACACAGCCAAACCTACTTATCTCCTTGGAACTGACCTCCAAAGCCCGAGTCTCAGTGCCCAACCCCTGCTTGATAGTTTCATGCTATTGTGTCCTGGGTGGTGGTATCAATGTTTTGTGAATCACACTCTCTGATTTGCCCTTTTCAGTGCAGTTTCTATGTTTTTCTCTGAGGTTTTGAGGTTACCCCTCCATTCAGCTTGATCTCCCCATCAGTTAGGTGTCCTCCCAAGATTCAGATTTCTTTCCTCTTTCATAGCTCCCTCTCAGCTGGTCCCATCCTTATACTTTTTTTTCTACTCTTCTTTTTTCTCTTCTCTTCCCTTCCCTTCCCTTCCCTTCCCTTCCCTTCCCTTCCCTTCCCTTCCCTTCTCTCCTCTCCTCTCCTCTCCTCTCCTCTCCTCTCCTCTCCTCTCCTCTCCTCTCCTCTCCTCTTTCTCCCTTTTTCTTTTTGTTGTTTTTGTTCTAAGCAATTATGTGCAGGGCTTCTTGCCCTTTTTGTAGGTCTGAGGTCTTCTTCCCACATTCAGTCGATGTTCTATGTGAATTGTTCTACAGGTAGATTTTTTTTTTGATTTGTTTGTGATAAAAGGTGAGCACCAGCTCTTACTCCTCTGCTATCTTGATCTGCCTTCATCCCTCATATTTTTGAAGTGGGGTTACAGGAAATTAAAAGTTAGTAGTAGAATTCAAATGCCTAATAGATATGCTGAATAGTTAAATGGATACTGGTAAAAATCCATTTGTATGCTACTGAGTGTCTACAGATAATTTAAAGTGGATTATAAAATATGAGATTAGGCAAAAGACGCAAATACATCAGTTAATACTTATTCGGTTTGCAAATAAAGCATTTTTCCAAACAAGCTTAAACAGAAAAATATCTGTGGCATACTCAATTGGAAAAATGTTTTTTTCCGGTCACTCTGGTTCTATTCCTCTGTGATTCACTCAGCTATGTACTCCATTGTATATTTACTTCATTTCCAGACCATGACAGAGGAAGCACTGCATTTAACAGGGGAAGCACTGCATTATTTTCATGGTTCTCTTTTTAAAAATAAAGGCATATTCCCGGAATCTTCCCCCAAATCACCTCTTTTGCCCCATTGCCCACCAATAAGTCACATACTCTTCTTTTAACAGAACTCTAGCATTCACTACTGCTAAGGGTTGTGGATGAATGGTTCAGTAATACATAACAAAAATCAGGGTAACTTTAGAAAAGGAAAATTAATCAATACAAGAAAATCTAACAAATAAAAATATACACTAGGGGAGAATGATACAGAGTGTGCAAATATATCTAATTCAGGGCTTTTCACAATTTTTGGTATCTGATACTTTTTTTGCTCCTAAAATGTTTTAGGACCATGAAGAGGGTTTTTTTTGTTTTATTTGTTTTTTTTAGCATGGTTACATATCAGTATTTATAGTTCTAGATATTAAGAAATTAAAATATCCTTATTTATTCATTTAAAAATAAAAATAATAAGAGTGTTGTAACATTTCTAATTATATTAAAGTCAAAATGAAGGGGGCATTTATCAAAGGTAAACATCAGGTACTTTTAATTTTTTTATTATTTTTCATTTTTTAAAGTTTTATTGAAGTATCATTGATCTACCATCTTGAGATAATTTCTGCTGTAGAAGAAATTGAGTCAGTTGTATACATACACACATCTACTCTTTTTCAGATTCTTTCCCCATGTATATTATCACTGAACATCGGGAAGAATTCGCTGTGCTATATAGCAGGTCCCCACTAGTCAGTCATTTCATATATCACAGTATGCATATGCCAACACCAAATCCCCAGTCTGTTCCTCCCCTCACCCCTGTCCCCTTTGGTAACTGTAAGTTTGTTTTCAAAGTCTGTGAGTCTGTTATTTCAAATAAGTTCATTTGTATCCTTTATTAGATTCCACATATAAGTGATATCATATGATGTTTGAGTTTCCTTGTTTGACTAACTTCACTTTGTAGGATAATCTCTAAGTCTGTCATGGTGCTGCAAATGGCATTCTTTCATTCTTTTTTACAGCAGAGTTATACTCCGTTGTATATTTGTACCACATTGTCGTTTTACATTCCTCTATCTATGGATAGTTTGGTTATTTTCATGTCTTGCCTATTATAAATAGTGCTTCAATGAACATTGGGGTGCATATACCTTTTTGAATTGTGGTTTTCTCTGGATAGATGCCCAGGAGCAGGATTGCTGGGTGGCATGGTAGTTCTATTCTTAGTTTTCTGTGGAATCTTCATGCCAATTTCCATACTGCTTGTACTAATTTACATTCTAACAGTGTAAATGCTTCTCTTTTCTCCTCCTCCCCTCCAGCATTTAGTATCCATAGACATTTTGATAATGGTCATTCTGGCAGGTGTAAAGTAATACTTCATTGTAGATTTGATTTGCATTTCTCTAATATTTTTCTATATAAAACATCTTTTCATGTATTCTTTGGCCATCTATACGTCTTCTTTGGAGAAACATCTATTTAGATCTTTTGCCCACTTTTTTAAAAAAAACTTACATTGAGATGTAAGAGCTGTCTGTATGGTTTGGGGCTTGATCTCAGTTAGCAGTATCATGTAGAAATATTTTCTTCCATTCTTTTATTGCACTTTTGTTTTCTTTCTGGTTTCCTTTGCTGTGCAAAATCTTGTCAGTTTGATTAGGTCCTATTGGTTTATTTTTGCTTTTATTTCTGTTGCTTTAAGAGACTGACCTGAGAAAGCATTTTTAAGTTTTATGTCAGAGATTGTTTTGGCTATATTCTCTTCAGAATATAGAATGCTGAGAATGATAAACATTAATCAAGGAAATTAAAGAAGATGTAATGAAATGGAAAGATATTCCATGTTCATGGATTGGAAAAATAATATCATTAAAATGGCCTTACTACCCAAAGCTGTCTACAGATTTAGGGCAATCTCTATGAAATTACCCATGACATTTTTTCATGAACTAGAACAAACAATCCAAAAATTTATGTGGAACCAGAAAAGACCCAGAATTGCCAAAGCAATCCTGAGAAACAAAAACCAAGCAGGAGGCATAACTCTCCCAGACCTCAAGCAACATTACAAAGCCACAGTCATCAAGACAATGTGGTACTGGTACCAAAACAGACATACAGACCAATGGAACAGAACAGAGAACCAGAAATAAACCCAGGCACCTATGGTCAGTTAATCTTTGACAGGGGAGGCAAGAACATAAAATGGGAAAAAGATAGTCTATTCAGCAAAAACTGCTGGGAAACCTGGACAGCCACATGTAAATCAATGAAACTAGAACACAACCTCACACCATTCACTGAAATATACAATCTTATTTACTCTACTCCTGGAAGGCTTTATTGTCTGATGTATCTGAGACGAATTCAGATTCTGTAAGCTGGCAATTAAGCTTCTCTGTGATCTAAGCTCTCTCTCTCTCTTCCATTATTTGGTTTCACCACCAGCTCTCACTAAATGTTTTGTCAGCTTTCTGATTCTGTCCTGTGGTTCACCTCCCTCAGCCCTGTTCCCTGTGCCACACTCCTTCCCATATACATTTACCCTGGTCATACCCACTCCTGTCTTTCTCCAAATATCAAAATATTTCCCCCATTTTTGAGGCACAGTTTACTTCTGATGCTTCTAAAGAATTTATACCTCCAGCTACAAGTATTTCAGCTTTATGAACTCCCAAGCTCAGAAAAAGCAAAATTGATTCCAATTCTAGTTTGGCTCACTGGATTCACTTAGGCAATTCACTGGATTCACTTTGTCAAGCCCCTAAATATTGCAAGTATGAGATTTACCATGAGAGAAATAATTAAAAATTGTGTCTATCTATTTGGAATATAGTTTATGTGAAAAGTTTACCTTAGTGCCTAGCAGGTTCTAGCTGCACCACCTAGTATGTTCTCAGTAAATTATTTTTCCACATATTTGTAATATAAGGATCGATATAGTTTTTTTGTTTATACATGTGGAAATTTACAACTTTTTGCCTTGTTTGTGCTTAGATAAAACCTCCAGATCTTTGCTAATTCTATGCAGTCAGTCCAGGTTATTGGTATTCCTAATGACAGGGAAAGCACATAATAATATTAATGAAAAATCCCTTTATATAATTAATAAATTTAGAGATTACACCATTATATATGAACATGTGTATATATGTAGAGATCCTTAAAATGAATTTAAAATCACATGTCTGAATATGTATATGTATATATATACACACACGTATATATATTAGAGATTCCTAAAATAGATTTAAAAACACATATATGAATATATATATAATCATATATATATATAATTTTTCATTTAGCAGAATTTTCTCATATACTCTCCCCATGGGGTAAAAAAGTTTTAAAATATCATACAATAGATATTTTTATATCTTAAGAATTGTTTGATGATTACTACGGATTGATGAGAGTTCTGTTCAGTTTCAAAGAAAGTAAACTCAGAGAGCAAAGGAATAAAATATTAATTTGATTATCACCTCTTTATCCCTTTCCCAGTTTCATAACCATTTCCACAAACATTGACTCTTTTCTTGCCATTATTCCTGTTTGATTTTGCCCAAATATCTACATATTTTCTTCCTCTTCCTAAAGAATAATTTATATACAATGCTACTCAATAAAACAAAATAGATGCCCCTGGCCATATTAATTTCCACTTTATAAACTCTCTGGCATTTTTTAAATACACAACACAGTCTAAGATGGCTTATATCTAATCTACATTGAGTTTTGATCATATTTGCACACAATTTCCCTCTTGCACAGTAAACATTTTGTGGTTAGCTATAACTCATACTTCTTATAATATCTGTAGAATGGTATGAGGAAAAATAATATTGATTCCAGTCCTACCTCCATCCCATTGAGCTGGGATGGGTGAACTTGTTTTCAGGGTCCTACCAGTTATCCTTAATGAATTCTTTGGTCGTCCTTACTGTGATGCTTAGTGACCACTTCCACGAATTGAGTCTGGTAATTTCTTTTTATAATGAATTTTATTTTTTCCCATATAGCTGGTTTACAGTGTTCTTTCAATATTCTACTGTACATTCTTTTTCTTACATCATACTCCATAATAAGTGACTAGATACAGTTCCCAGTGCTATACAGCAGGATCTTATTATTCATGCAAAAGGCAAGAGTTTGCTTCTATTAACCCCAAATTCCCAGTCCATCCCACTCCCTCTGCCTTCCCCTTTGCAAGCACAAATCTGTTCTCCATGTCCATGATTCTTTTTTCTGTGAAAAGGTTCATCTGAGCCACATATTAGATTCCAGATATAAGAGAAATCATATGGTATTTTCCTTTCTCTTTCTTACCTACTTCACTTAGTATGAGAGTCTCAGGTTCCATCCATGTTGCTGCAAATGGCATAATTTTTTTCTATTTTTATGGCTGAGTAGAATCCCATTGTGTATATATACCACATCTTAATCAAATCATCTGTCAATGGACAGTTAGGTTGTTTCCATGTCTTGGCTGTTGTGGATAGTGCTGCAATGAACATATTGGTGCATGCGTCTTTTTCAAGGAAAGTTCTGTCCAGATACATGCCCAAGAGTGGGATTGCTGGGTTGTATGGTAGTTCTATGTAAAGTTTTCTAAGGTACCTCCATAATGTTTTCCGTAGTGGCTGTACCAGTTTACATTCCTACTAACAGTGAAGGAAGGTGCCCATTACTCCACACCCTCTCCAGCATTTGTTATTTGTGGACTTTTAAGATGGCCATTCTGACTGGTGTGAAGTTGTACCTCATAGTGATTTTGATTTACATTTTTCTAATAATCAGTGATGTAGAGCATTTTTTTTTCATGTGCTTGTTGGGCATCTGTATATATTCTTTGGAGAAATATCTCTTTAGCTTTTTTGCCCATTTTTCTATCAGTGTTGTTGGCTTTTTTTTCTGTTGAGTTGTATAAGTTGTACATTTTAGAAATTAATCCTTTGTCAGTAGCATCGTTTGAAACTATTTTCTGCCATTCTGTAGGTTGGCTTTATTTTTATGGTTTCCTTCGCTGTGCAAAATCTTGTCAGTTTGATTAGGTCCTATTGGTTTAATTTTGCTTTTATTTCTGTTGTTTTGGGAGACTGACCTGAGAAAATACTCATAAGGTTGGTGTCAGAGAATGTTTTGCCTATGTTTTCTTTCAGGAGTTTGATGGTGTCTTGTCTTATGTTTAAGTCTGTAAGCCATTTTGAGTTTATTTTTGTGTATGGTATAAGGGTGTTTTCCAGTTTCATTGATTTCCATTCAGCTGTCCAAGTTTCACAGCAATACTTGCTGAAAAGACTTTTTCCCCATTGTATATTCTTGCTTCTTTTGTCAAATATTAGTTGACTGTAGATGTTTGGGTTTATTTCTGTGTTCTGTATTCTGTTCCATTGGTCTGTATGCCTGTTTTGGAACCAGTACCCCAGTGTCTTGATGCCTGTGCCTTTGTAATATTGCCTGAAGTCTGGAAGAGTTATGCCTCCTGCTTGGTTTTTGTTCCTCAGAATTGATTTGGCAATTCTGGGTCTTTTGTGGGTTCCATATAATTTTTTGTATGATTTGTTCTAGTTCTTTGAAAAATGTCCTGGGTAATTTGATAGGGCTTGCATTGACTCTGTAGATATCTTTGGGTAGTATGGCCATTTTTACCATATTAATTTTTCCGGCCGAGGAACATGAAATGTATTTCCATTACTTTGAATCATCTTTAATTTCCTTGATTAATGTTTTATAGTTCTCAGCATATAAGTCTTTCACCTCCTTGGTCAGGTGTATTCTCAGGTATTTGATTTTTTGGGGTACAATTTTAAAAGGTATTGTATTTTTTTATTCCTTTTCTCATGTTTCATTGTTAGTTTACAGGAATGTGACTGATTTCTGAATGTCAATATTATATACTGCTACTTCGATGAATTTGTTGATAAGTTTGAGTAGTTTTTGGTTTAAGGGTTTTTCTGTATACAGGGTCATGTCTTCTGCATAGAGTGACAATATTACCTCTTCTCTTCCAGTTTGGATACTTTTTATTTCTTTTGTTTGTCTGATTGCTATGGTCAGGATTTCCAATACCATGCTGAATGAAAGTGGTGAATGTAGGCATTTTTGTCTTGTTCCAGAATTTAGCGGAAAGGATTTCAGCTATTCTCCTTTGAGTATTATATTTGCTATGGCTTTATGTTAAGGTAACTTCCCTCTATACCCATTTGGTAAGAGTTTTTATCTTGAATGGATGTTGGTCTTGTCAAATGATTTTTTTTCTGCATCTATTGAGATGATCATGTGGCTTTTGACTTTTCTTCTTTTAATGTGGTGTACGAAGTTTATTGATTTGCATGTATTGAACTGTCCTTGTGAACCTGCGATGAATCCAACTTGGTCATGGTGTATGATCTTTTTTACATGTTGTTGGATTTGGTTGGTTAAAATTTTGTTGAGAATTTTTGCATGTATGTTCATCAAAGATATTGGCTGATAGTTTTCTTTTTTGGTGATATCTTTGTCTGGTTTTGGCATTAGGGGGATGGTGGCATTATAGAATATTCGGGGAGTTTTCCTTCTCATTCAACCTTTTGGAAAAGTTTTAGGAGGAGGGGTATAAGTTCCACTTTGTGTGTTTAGTAGAAATCTCCTGTGAAACCATCTGGTCCTGGACTTTTATTTGTAAGGAGTGTTTTTAGGACATATTCAATTTAATTTCTAGAGTTTAGTCTGTTCAGTTGATCTATTTCTTCTTGGTTCAGGTTTGGCAAGGTGTAATTCTCTAGAAAGTTGCCCATTTCTTCTAGGTTGTCAAATTTGTTGACATACAATTGTTCATGGTATTCTCTTATGGTTTTTCGTATTTCTGCAGTATCTGTTGTGATTTTCCTTTTTCTTTTCTTATTTTATTTTATTTTGTTTTTTTTTTTCTCTCCTATTCTTGGTGAGTCGCCCAGAGGTCTTTCAATTTTGTTTACCTTTTCAAAGAACCAGGTCTGGTTTTACTGATTTTTTTCTATCATTTTTTTACTCTCTTTTTTACTGATTTCCCCTCTAATATTTATGATTTCCTTGCTTCTGCTGACTTTAGGTTTTGTTTTTTCTTTTTTTTTTTCCTAATTCATTTAGGTGGTGTGTTAATTTGTCCATTTGAGTTTTTTCTTCCTTTTTGAGGGAGGCCTATATCTCTATGAATTTCCCTCTAAGCACTGCTTTTGCAGCATCCCATAGATTTTGAATGGTTGTGTTTTCATTATCAATTGTCTCAAGGTATTTTTTTAATTTCCATTTTGTTTTCCTCATTGAACTATTGGTCTTTTTTAGTAGCATGTTGTTTAGTCTCCATGCAGTGTGTTTTTTTGTCATTTCTTTTCCTGTATTTGATTTCTAGTTTCATGCCATTGTGGTCTGAGAAGGTACTCGAAATAATTTCTCTACTCTTAAATTTGTTTAGTTTTGTTTTGTGTCCCAGTATGTGATCAATCCTTGAGAATATTTCATGTGCACTTGACAAGAATATTTATTCTGATTTTTTTGATGTAATATCCTGAAAATGTTAATTATGTCCAACTTTTCTATTGTGTCATTTAGGATCTCTCTTGTCTTATTGATTTTCTCCTACTATTGTATTCTTATCAATTTCTCCTTTTATATCTGTTATTTTTTGTTGTAGATATCTGGGTGCTCTTATATTAGGGGCATATATTTTGATGATTGTAATATCCTCTTCTTGAATGAATCCTTTTACCATTCAGTAGTGTCCTTCTTTGTCTTTCTTTATGGCATTCATTTTAAAGTCTATTTTGCCTGATATGAGTATTGCAACTTCTGCTTTGCTGTCTGGTCCACTGGCATGAAATATCTTTTCCCATTCCCTTGCTTTCAATCTATATGTGTCCTTTGCCCTAAGATGAGTCTCTTGTAGGTAGCAGATTGTAGGCTTTTGCTATTTTATCCTACTGTCACTCTGTGTCTTTTGATTGGAGCATTCAGTCAATTGACATTTAAGGTAATTACTGATAAATATGTATTTATTGCCGTTTTAAGCCTTGTTTTCCAATTGATTCTATGCTTCTTCTTTGTTCCTTTCTCTTTTTGTTTGGGTGATTTCCATTCATTTTATGCTTGTGTACTTTTCTTTTTAATTTTTGTGAATGTAATGTTTGGTTTTGATTTGCAGCACCCTGTTTTTTTAAGTCTGTCAACCCCTTCTTATATCTGCTTGCTTTAGCCTGATAGTCATATAGGCTCAAACACACTGTTTTTTTTTTTAAACTATCTATATTTTCTTACTTTCCCAACATTCTATGATTTTTAAGTCCTTTTTAAAATCTTCATATGTTTGTTCTTTTGCTGTTCCTTGTGTTTATCATTGGTTTTACAGTGTTTTTTTTTTTAATTTTTAAATCTGCGTGCTGGATTATTTAAGTGATTGCTTTCCAATTGTGATATCTTCCAAGCTGTATCTCCTTTTTATATTTAGAGAAGCCCTTTCAGTATTTCTTTTAGAATGGTTTTGGTATTGCTATACGCTTTTAGCTTTTGTTTGTTGGATAATTTCTCTATTTCCACTTCTATTTTAAATTATATTCTTGCTGTATAGAATATTCTAAGTTGAAAATTTTTCCTTTCGGAACTCTGACTACATATTGCCACTCTCTTCTGGACTTTTGTGTTTCTGTAGAGAAATCAACTGATAGACTTATGGGGTTCCCTTATAATTAACATTTGTTTTTCCCTTGCTGCCTTTAGAACTCTCACTTCTTCTTTAAATCTTGCCATTTTTATTAAAATATGTCTTGGTCTGGGCCTATTTGGGTTCAACTTGTTGGGGCCCTCTGTGCTTCCTGTATCTTGATATCTTTTTCCTTTGGATGTAGGAAGTTTTCAGCCATAATTTCTTCAAATATATTGTTGATCCCCTTTTCTTTTACTTCTCCTTCTGGAATTCCCATTATGTGTAGATAAGCCCACTTTTTATTATCCTATAAATATCTTATCTTGCTTTCATTTTTTTTTTCAGTTGGTTTTCTGTCTGCTGTCCTGATTGGGTGATTTCCATTATTCTATCTTCCAAGTCACTAATTCGTTCCTCTGCATTATTCATTCTGCCCTTTATTGCCTTTTGTTCAGTTTGCTTCTCTGTAAATGAATTTTCCAATTCTTCTATGTTTTCCCTTATATTTTCTAATTCTTTTCTAAAATAATCGACATTACTATTCATATTCACTCTTAATTGCTTTATATTCAGGCTTAATTCCTTAAGTATTTTCACTACCTCCCCTTTTAACTCAGAGTCTATGAAATTGCAGAGGTCTCTTTCATTGTTTGCTGCTTCAAGTGAATTCTCCTGTTAACTGGGAATGGTTCCTGAGCTTTCTCATCTTGCTTATGTTTTTCTTTTTCTGTGAGATTAGGGAAGCCAAACTATACTCTTGGAGGATGACTCCTATGCAGGAACACCCCTTTTTATTTTGTGAGGGGTTACTATTTATTTTTAGTGTTTAAGTTTGGATATTTGCTGTCTCTTTCTTTGATGTGAGCAGCTGTTATCCCCAGGGTGCTGAGTGTGTTTCCATGGAGAAGGAGGCAGTGGGTAGGGCTAGTATTCAGTGCCTGGTTGCTGGCCTCTTAACAGCATCAAGGACTTGCAGGAAGATGTTGGAGACTACTCCTAGTTGCAGGGACCTTGGAAGTGGTAATGAGCTGTAGGCAGATGTAGGAGGTACCCAGAACATTTGGCTGTGGCAGTGGCAGAGTGTGTGTGTTCCTAGGGGAGTGAGAGCAACAATAGGTAGTGTTCAATTGAAATGCCCTCCTCTGAGGTGATTGGGTCTGCAAGTTGTTCCTTTTCAAGGACCCTTGTGGAGGTGGGCCATGCCCTCTTCTGGAGTCAGAGATAACTAGAGTGGTTTACCCCTGCCACCTGCAGACCATGCAAGAAGCACTCCATCCCTCTTAGCCCATGCAGGAGGGGATGCCATGCCCTCTTCTGGAGTCAGAGATAACTAGAGTGGTTTACCCCTGCCACCTGCAGACCATGCAAGAAGCACTCCATCCCTCTTAGCCCATGCAGGAGGGGATGCACAAGCAGTTCCTAGTTGGAGGGTCCTGGGAAGTGACATTGTTCAAGGGTGTGGGCCTTGACAAGAGGATTTGGCTGTGGCAGCAGCAGGGTGGGCATGTGCTGAGAGAGTGAGAGCAACCATGGCAGGTGATCAGTTGCAGTCCACCCTTTTTTTTTCCAGCACCTGAGATGACTGGTGCTTCAGGTTGACCCCACTCACAGGCCCCCAGTGGTGCCAGGCTATGCCTCCATCTGGTCTCCAAGACGCAGGTCATGGTCAGTCCCTGCCACCTGTATATCACACAAAAGGCACCATGTCCCACTTATACTCTCACTGCCCATAGCCCACACAAGATGTTCCTGGGTACCTGTAACCTGAGCAGGTGGCTTCTAGACACCCTTAGCCTGTGTCAGAGGTGGCCCACCCTCCAAGACCTTGTGTGTATGCAGGGAGATTCCTATGGTGGTCCACCCCTCCTGGTCTCCCCTCTCCAACAATGCAGCTTGATTCTCCTGCAGGCCCAGAACTCCTCCAGTTCCCTCTCCTGTGGTGATCCACTCCTCAGCCTATAGCTCACTTCTCCCCTGCCTATGGCACACTGTTCCTTATCTCCTCAGACTGTCCCCACACTGGCAACCCTGGTTTTCTCCCCAGAATTGACCTCCAGAGACTATGTCTTAGCTCCTACCCCCTCACCCAAGCATCTCAGGCTGTGGTGTCTTGGGTGGTGGTGCAGATGAGCTGTGTGGCTCTCACTCTACTTTGCCCTCCTCAGTCCAGCTGCTGTGCTTTTCTTGGTGACTTTAAGATCCCTCACCTCAGCTCATTGCCCCATCAATTAGGTGGCTTCCCAGGATATGGGTTCCTTTTTTCTTTCACAGCTCCCTCTCAGGAATGCTAGTCCTATTCTGATTCATTCTCTCTCTCTCTTTTTTTTTCTTTTGTTCTACCTAGTTATGTCAAGAGTTTCTTGCCCTTTTTTGGAGGTGTCAGTTCTTCTGCCAGCATTCACTAGATGTTCTGTGTGAGTTGTTTTACATGTAGATGTGTTTTTCTGATGTGTTTGTGGGAGAAGATGCAATGTCTTAATCCTCCAGCATCTTGATCCTTCCCTTCTCCTCTTTCTCTTTTATTTCCTTTCACCAAAATCAGAATTGACATTAAACTGAAAATTGATTTCCATAATTCTCCTGTTTGAACCTTTTCATTTTTTAACACTTCCCTGAAAACAAACTGGCATATATCTACCTTCATTATCAGGGCCTATCATTATATGTCTTATCTATTCCCTGTTTATTTTTTCACTCTCTCCTCTGGTCACTTCCCCTCTCTCTAATTTCTCAATGTTCACTTGCCACCCTGGTTCTTCTTTTTGCCCTCCACCCAAATCCCCCCCCGCCCTGCATGTTACAGCCATTGCACAATCTATTCCCTCTGCATGATCTTCCCATTCCCACAATTCCCACAATTGCAGAGCCAGCTCATTCTCCCTTAAAGGCATCTGGGTTTTGTCATATTTTTAAAATATAATTTTCTAATTTTTGTTTTATAGTGGAGTATAGTTGTTTTACAATGTTGTGCTTGGTTCATGTGTACACCAAGGCAATTTAGTCATACAAAGATCTAATTTTTTTTTTTTTGGATAGTTTTCCTGCACAGGTTATTACAATATATTGAATAGAGTTCCTTGTGCTATATGGTAGGTCTTTTTGGTTACATATTTTATATATAGTAGTTGTAAATATGTTAATCCAAGCCTCCTAATTAATCCCCCTTTCTCACCTTTCCATTTGGAAACCATAAGTTTATTTTCTATATCTATGAGTCTCAAGGCAATGCTGGATCCTTAACCCACTTAGTGAGGCGAGGAAATGAACCAGCCACCTCATGGTTCCTAGTTGGTTTTGTTTCTTCTGCTCCATGACGGGAACTCCTGAAACTATTTTCTCCCATTGTGAACGTTATCTTATTATCATTATTTTTTATAGCTTCCTTTTGTGTGCAAAAGCTTGTCACTTTAAGTCTCTTTTATTTATTTTTGTTTTTATTTCTTTTTTATTAATTAATGAATGTATTTTTCTGCTGTACAGCATGGGGGCCAAGATACACTTACATGTATACATTTTTTCCACCCTTTGTTGTTAAAATATAAGTATGTAGACATAGTTCTCAATGCTACTCAGCAGGATCTCATTGTAGATCCATTCCAAGTTGTATCTGATAACCCCAAGCTCCAGATCTCTCTCACTTCCTCCCTCTGCCCCAGGTGGCCACAAGTATATTCTCCAAGTCCACAATTTACTTTTCTGTGGAAAACTTCATTTATGCTATATATTAGATGCCAGTTATAAGTGATATCTTATGGTATTTGTCTTTGTCTTTCTGACTCATTTCACTCAGTATGAGAGTCTCTAGTTCCATCCATTTTGCTGCAAATGGCATTATGTCATTCTTTTTTATGGCTGAGTAGTATTCCATTGTGTATATATACCACTTCTTCCAAATCCAGTCATCTGTTTATGGACATTTGGGTTGTTTCCGTGTCTTGGCTATTGCGAATAGTGCTGCAATGAACATGCGGGTACATGTGTCTTTTAAGTACCGTTTTGTCTGGATATATGCCCAAGAGTGGGATTGCTGGATCATATGGTAGTTCTATGTATAGATTTCTAAGGTATCTCCAGACTGTTCTCCATAGTGGCTGTACTAGCTTACATTCCCACCAACAGTGCAGGAGGGTTCCCTTTTCTCCACACCCCCTCCAGCACTTGTTATTTGAGGACTTATTAATGATGGCCATTCTGACTGGTGTGAGGTGGTATTTAATGGTAGTTTTGATTTGCAATTCTCTTTTAATCAGCTATGTTGAGCATTTTTTCATGTGCTTGTTGGTCATCTGTATATCTTCCTTGGAGAACAGTCTATTCAGTTGCCAGAGGCCAGCTCTGGCAGCCAGGGAGTATACATCCTGATCAGAGATGGACAGAGTTGGCAAAAGAACAGAGACAGCCTCTTTGTCCCTTCTTTCAGGGCACTGGACTGCTCAAACTTTATTGGCATAAGTGGTTAATCATATAGACAGTTTTTCACTACAGAATACATCATAGTGTTAAAAGTACATTGGTTAACTATTAGGCTTTGTTTTTTAATCACATGGTACAGTAGCAATACATCATGTTTTAAAATCTTTAGCCTAACAAATTTAGTGAGTACAATTCAAGGACAAACAGGCATAGCATATCATGTGGGAAAGAGGAGACCCAGCACAAACCATCTCATAGCCAGCCAATTCCCACAAGCTGAAGAAGTTACAAACCCAAAAATTCTGTCTTTAGACTAGTGTCTATCTCCTTGGCAGGGAGACAGTGTGAGAAAATACAAATCAACTTAGCTAGCTACTTCTAAAAGTTTTTAAATTCTAGGACAAAACTCACAGCTGGGTTTCTTTTGATCAAGGATAATATATGTCTAACTTCTATGGACTTGATTAAAATCCTAACTCTAAAGTTTACTGTATAACTAGTTAGTAGATAAACACTATGTTTTAATTAAGTTTGATTTAAATAGGGTAAAGTCCTTTAGGTTGAAATTCTTATTATATTATTACCGTAATTTTGTTAAATCACAAATCACCACAGGAAAATAAGAATGGAAAATAAGAATAATAAGCAAGTAATCAGGAAAGTCTGAGGAAACCTGAATAACAAATAAAACCACAGTAAAGACTAGGTCACCTGAGAAACAATCCATGTTCTCCAGCACAAACATGGAAATTGTTTTCCCAGGAAAGTCCCATTTCTTTCCCACCAACATCAAAATGAGAGCTGTGTAACCTGAGGCCTGCCCTGGGCATGTACCATACAGGAAGGCTTTTATCATGACCAGAATCCCACCTTCAGCATGCACCGTTCAGGCAGGCTTTTATCCTGTCCAGAGGCCCACCTTTGGAATGTACCGTTCAGGCAGGGTTTTATCCTGTCCAGAGGACCAACTTTGGCATATATCACTCAGGTAAGCTCCCTTCCTTGGTTAGGAATCTGCCCTCAGGTTTTTCTGCCATCAGGCAAGGTCCTTTTTTTGAGTCCTTGCATCCCCTTGGCTCCCCGCATTCAGGTCTTTTGTCCATTTTTCCATTGGGTGATTGGCTTTTTTGCTGTTGAGTTGTATAAGTTGCTTGTATATCCTAGAGATTAAGCCCCTGTCCATTGCATCATTTGAAACTATGTTCTCCTGCTCTGTAAGTTGTCTTTTTGTTTTCTTTTTGCTTTCATTTGCTGTGCAAAAGCTTTACAGTTTGATGAGGTCCCATTGGCTTATTTTTGCTCTAATTTCTGTTACTTTCAGAGACTGACCTGAGAAAATATTCATGAGGTTATATCAGAGAGTGTTTTGCCTATGTTCTCTTGCAGGAGTTTGATGGTGTTTTGTCTTATATTTAAGTCTTTCAGCCATTTGGAGTTTATTTTTGTGCATGGTGTGAGGGTGTGTTCTAGTTTCATTGCTTTGCATGCAGTTGTCCAGGTTTCCCAGCAATGCTTGCTGAATAGACTTTCTTTTTCCCATTTTTTGTTCTTGTCTCCCTTGTCAAAGATTTATCGACCATAGGTGTCAGGGTTTATTTCTGGGTTCTTTATTCTGTTCCATTGGTCTGTCTGTCTGTTTTGATACCAGTACCACACTGTTTTGATGACTGCGGCTTTGTAGTATTTCTTGAAGTCTGGGAAAGTTATGTCTCCTGCTTGGTTTTTGTTTCTCAGGATTGCTTTGGCAATTCTGGGTCTTTTGTTGTTCCATATAAATGTTTGGATTGTTTGTTCTAGTTCCATGAAAAATGTCATGGGTAATTTGATAGGGATTGCATTGAATCTATAGATTGCTTTGGGTAGTATGGCCACTTTACAATATTGATTTTCCCAATCCAGGAACATGGAATATCTTTCCATTTCTTTACATCTTCTTTGATTTATTGAATAGTTCTCAGCATATAGGTCCTTTACCTCCTTGGTCAGGTGTATTCCAAGGTATTTGATTTTTTGAGGTGCCGTTTTAAAAAGTATTGTATTTTTGTATTCCTTTTCTAATATTTCATTGTTGATATACAGAAATGCAACTGACTTCTGAATGTTAATCTTATATCCTGCTACTTTGCTGAATTTATTAATCAGTTCAAATAGTTTTTGGTTGAGTCCTTAGGGTTTCCTATGTATAGTCTCATGTCATCTGCATACAGTGACAGTTTCATCTCTTCTCTTCCTATTTGGATGCCTTTTATTTCTTTTGTTTGTCTAATTGCTGTGGCTAGGACTTCCAAAACTATGTTGAAGAGCAGTGGTGAGAGTGGGCATCCCTGTCTTGTTCCAGATTTGCGTGAGAAGGCTTTCAGTTTTTCCCCATTGAGTATTATATTTGCTGTGGGTTTATCATAAATGGCTTTGATTATGTTCAGGAATGTTCTCTCTATACCCACTTTGGCGAGAGTCTTGATCATGAATGGATGTTGGACTTTATCAAATGCTTTTTCTGCATCTATTGAGATGACCATATGATTTTTGACTTTTCTTTTGTTAATGTGGTGTATGTCGTTGATTGATTTGTGTATGTTGAACCATTCTTGTGAACCTTGGATTAACCCTACCTGGTCAAGCGGCTGTATGATCTTTTTGATATGTTTTTGGATTTGGTTGGTTAAGTTTTTGTTGAGAATTTTTGCGTCTATGTTCATCAAAGATATTGGCAGATAGTTTTCTTTTTTGGTGGTATCTTTGGTTTTGGAATTAGGGTGATAGTGGCATAACAGAATGTCTTTGTGAATGTTCCTTCTTGTTCAACCTTTTGAAAAAGTTTAAGGAGAATGGGCACCATATCCTCTTTATATGTTTGGTAGAATTTGCCTGTGAAGCCATCTGGTCCTGGACGTTTATTTGTAGGGAGTGTTTTCATGACTTCTTCAATTTCATTTCTATTGATCGGTCTGTTCAGTTGGCCTGTTTCTACTTGATTCAGTTTTGGCAGGCTGTAAGATTATAGAAAACTGTCCATTTCTTCCAGATTGTCAAATTTGTTGGCATATAGTTGTTCATAGTGTTCTCTTGTGTTTTTTTGTACTTCTGCAGTATCCGTTGTGATTTCTCCTTTTTCATTTCTAATTTTATTTAGGTTCTTTCTCTCCTCTTCTTATTGAGTGTAGCCAGGGGCTTGCCAATTTTGCTTACCTTTTCAAAGAACCAGCTCTTGGTTTTATTATTTTTTTCTATTTTTTTTGAATCTCTATTTTATTGATTTCCTGTTCGATCTTTATAATTTTCTTCCTTCCGATGACTTTAGGTCTTTTTTGTTCTTCTTTTTCTAATTCATTTAGGTGGAGGGTTAAGTTGTCAATTTGGGATCCTTCTTTTTTGAGGAAGGCCTGTATAGCTATGGATTTCCCTCTGAGCACTGCTTTTGCGGCATCCCATAGATTTTGAGAGGTTGTGTCGTCATTATCGTTTGTCTCAAGGTATTTTTTAATTTCCTTCTTGATTTCCTCATTGACCCATTGGTTTTTTAGTAGCATGTTTTTCAGTCTCCATGGAGTATGCCTTTTCTCATTTCTTTTTCTATGGTTTATTTCTAGTTTCATGGCTTTGTGGTCAGAAAAGATACTTGAAATAATTTCTGTGCTCCTAAATTTGTTGCAGTTAGCTTTGTGTCCCAATATGTGGTTGATTCTTGAGAATGTTCCATGTGCACTTGAGAAGAATGTGTATTCTGATTTTTTTGGATGTAGTGTCCTAAAGATATCAATTAAGTCTAACTTTTCTATTGTTTCCTTTAAGATCTCTGTTGCTTTATTGGTTTTCTGTCTAGAGGATCTGTCCATTGATGTGAGTGGGGTATTAAAGTCTCCTACCATGATTGTATTCCCATCAAATTCTCCCTTTATATCTGTTAATTTTTGTTGTGTGTATCTGGGTGCTCCTGTCTTTGGGGCATATATGTTGACGATGGTAATACCCTCTTCTTGGATGGATCCCTTAATCATTAAATAGTGTCCTTCTTTGTCTTTATGTCTTTTGTTTTAAAGTCTATTTTGTCGGATATGAGTATTGCAACTCCTGATTTCCTGTCATGTCTATTGGCATGAAATATTTTTTTCCCACCCCTTCACTTTCAATCTATATGTGTCCTTTGTCCTAAGGTGAGTTTCTGGTAGGCAGCATATTGAAGGTTTTTGCCTTTTTATCCACTCAGCCCCTCTGTGTCTTTTGATTGGAGCATTCAGTCCATAGACATTTAAGGTGATAATTGTTAGATGATTATTTATTGCCATTTTGAACCTCATGTTCCAGTTGATTCTATGGTTCTCCATTCTTCCTTTCTTTTTTTGGTTGGATGGTTTCTGATTATTTTCTGCTTGAGAGTTTTTTTTTTCATTTTTTGCAAGTCCAATGTTTGGTTTTGGTTTGTGGGTGCCCTGTTTTTTTAAGTATGCTAACCCCTTCCTATAATTGTGTGTTTCAGCCTGATGGTCCTGTAGGTTCAAACCCTTCATTAGTATACTAAAATTACGCAGAGAAACACACCGAAAAAAATTTTTTTTAAAAAGAGTCTGTGTATTTCCTTACTTCCCTTGCCCACATTTTATGATTTTGATGACTCTTTTTTTCTTTTTTATTTTATTTTGTTTAAAGCATGTTCATGATTAAATGTGTATGCTGGCTTATTTGAGTGACTGCTCTGTGATTGTGGTTTCCTCAATCATCATAGTTTGCTCCCCCTTTTTTTCCTCCCTTCCTTTCTTTCCTTTCTTTTTGTTTTAGAGAAGCCCTTTCAATATTTCTTTTAGCTTGGGTTTTGTATTGCTGTATTCTTTTATCTTTTGTTTGTTGGAAAAAAATTTATTTCCCCTTCTATTTTAAATGATATTCTTGATGAATAGAGTATTCTAGGTTGCATATTTTTTCCCTTTTAGCACTTTAAATATCTCTTGCCATTCCCTCCTGGCCTGTAGAGTTTCTGTAGGGAAATCAACTGATGATCTTATGTGGGGGGTTCCCTTATAGGTAACATTCTGCTTTTCTCTTGCTGCCTTTTGGATCCTGTTTATCTTTAACTTTTGCCATTTTTATTATAATGTGTCTTGGTGTGGGTCTCTTTGGGTTCCACTTGTTTGGGGCCCAAACATCAGTGGGAGTTCTAAGCTGCATGTATGACCTACACCATGGCGCACAGCAATGCTGGATCCTTAACTGGCTGAGAAAATCTAGGGATCAAACCTGCTTCCTCATGGATGCTAGTCAGGTTTGTTAACCTCTGAGCTATGACAGGAACTCCCTTTGTCAAAGATGAACTCACTGTAAGTATCTGGCTTTATTTCTGGGTTCTCTATTCTGTTCCATTGTTCCATATGTCTGTTTTGGTAGCAGCACCACACTGTATTCATTACTGTAGCTTTGTAATATTGTTTGAAGAGTGGGACAGTTATGGTTCCAGCTTGTTTTTTTTTGTTGTTGTTGTTGTTGTTTTCCTCAGGATTGCTCTGTTGATTCTGGGTTATTTATGGTTCCATATAAATTTTTGGATTGTTTGTTCTATTTCTGTGAAAAATGTCATGAGTCATTTTGACAGGGATTTGCATTGAATCTGCAGATTGCTTTGTGTATTTTGGCCATTTTAGCAATATTAATACTTCTCTTTCCATTTCTTAGTATCCTCTTTAATTTCCTTGATTAATATTTTATAGTTCTCAGCATATAAGCCTTTCACCTCCATGGTCAGGTTTATTTCTGCATATTTAATTTTTTGGGTGTGATTTTAAAAGGAATTGTATTCATTGTATTTTTATATTCCTTTTCTAATATTTCATTGTTGGTGTACAGAAATGCAACAGAATTCTGAATGTTAATTTTGTATCCTGCTAATTTCTGAATTCATTGATCAGTTGAAGTATTTTTGCGTGTAGTGCTTAGGATTTTCTTTATATAGTATCATCTCATCTGCATAGAGTTACAATTTTACCTCCTGTCTTCCAATTTGGATACCTTTTATTTCTTTTGTTTGTCTGATTGCTGTGCCTAGGACTTCCAATACTATGCTGAATAATAGTGGTGAGAAAGGTCATCCTTGTCTTCTTCCAGATTTCACTGGGAAGGCTTTCAGCTTTTCTCCAATGAGTTTTATATTTGCTGTGGGTTTGTCATAAATGGCTTTGATTATGTTAAGGAATGTTCCCTCTATACCCACTTTGGTAGGAGTTTTGATCATGAAGGGATGCTGAACTTTGTCAAATGCTTTTTCTGCATCTATTGAGATGATCATGTGATTTTTGCCTTTTCTGTTTTTAATGTGGTGTTTGAGGTTGATTAATTTGTGTGTGTTGAACCATCCTTGTGAACCTGGGATGAATCTCACTTGATAGTGGTGTATGATCTTTTGTATATGTTGTTGGATTTGATTGGCTAAAATTTTGCTGAGAATTTTTGCATCTATATTTCTCAAAGATATTGGCCCACAATTTTCTTTTTTGGTGGTGTCTTTGTCTGGTGTGGGTAGTAGGGTGATGGTGGTTTCACAGAATATTTTTGGGTGTCTTTCTTCTTCAGCAGTTTGGAAAACTTAAAGAAGAATGGCTATAAGTTCCTTTTTGTATGATTGGTAGAATTCATATATTAAGCTACCTTATACTGGCCTTTTTTTTGTAGGGAGTGTTTTTATTACATAATCAATTTCATTTCTAGTGATTGGTCTATTCAATTGATGTATTCTCTTATGGTATTTGTATTTGTGCATTATCCATTGAGATTTCTTACTCATTTCTTATTTTGGTTGATTTAACTTCGTTCTCTCCTCTTTTTGGGGAGTCTGGACAGGGATCCATCAATTTTTTTTTTTTTTTTACCTTTTCAAATAACCAGCTCGACTTTATGGAGCTTTGTTTGCTTCTCTTTTCTTTTCTTTTCTTTTC